>NC_087267.1:46348716-46498716 GCF_015220805.1 Pogoniulus pusillus
AGCCTCCTCTGCTGCAGGCTGCACACCCCCAGCTCCCTCAGCCTCTCCTCACAGGGCTCTGCTCCAGGCCCCTCCCCAGCCTTGCTACCCTGCTCCAAACACCTTCCAGCACCTCAACATCTCTCTGCAATGGAGGAGCCCAGAACTGGACACAGCACTCCAGGGGTGGCCTGAGCAGTGCTGAGCACAGGGGCACAAGAACCTCCCTTGTCCTGCTGCCCACACTTGCTCCTGAGCCAGCCCAGGATGCCATTGGCTCTGCTGCCCACCTGGGCACTGCTGCCTCAGCTTCAGCTCCTCTCTGCCAGCACCCCCAGGGCCTTCTCTGCCTGGCTGCTCTCAGCCACTCTGTCCCCAGCCTGCAGTGCTGCTTGGGGTTGTTGTGGCCAAAGTGCAGAACCCTGTAGGAAGCAAATACTTGTCTGGATGCCTGGACCAGATACTGCAGCTCCTGTGGCTTCCTTCACTCTTTGCTCACAACATCTGCTGTCTTTGCATAAATATTTCACTGGCACCAGCTGCAGCTCTCTGGCAGAATGAGAGTCAGCAGGGTTGGCTCTCAGCTATCTTAGGTTTTCCCAGAGTCTGCAGGATTTTCAGTGTGTCCTCCAGAGAGAGGCTGGAGTTCTCATCTTCCCTTCCCAAGCTCTGGGCTTCCAAGAAAGAAGCAGCCTGAAATGCATGGAGAAGTGCATGGGCTGCTGAATTTCAGATGCTCCCTTTGGCCTTTTGTCTCTTATGGACAAGGTAAGTGGAAATGGAAGAGCTTTATTGTTGTCACAGTGTGAAGTGAGGAGATGAGAGATTAGGATGCTGATTCTCAGTCAGACTAGTGGAAAAAAAAGGTACTGTTGGAGGGGTAAGTGAGGTTTGTTCTTTGTCTTGTTATTGTCTCTGTGCTGGACTTTTATACTGTGACCTTCTGTTGAGTTCTTAGGTTTCCGTGTCCTACTTGTAGCAAAATATATCTGGAAAAGGATGAAAAAGAGGCAAATTTTGTGAAGTCCTCTAAAATATTCGTTGAGACTCTTGAATTGAAGAGGTGTGGTGGGAATGGGTGCACAGCTAGGGGTAGTATTCCTCCCTTCTCCTACATTGACCTCATTGCTGTCTACAACTACCTGCAGGGAGGCTGTAGCCAGATGGGGTTGGGCTCTGCTGCCAGGCAAGTAGCACCAGAACAAGGGGACACAGTCTCAAGCTGTGTCAGGGGAGGTCTAGGCTGGATGTTAGGAGGAAGTTGTTGTCAGGGAGAGTGATTGGCATTGGAATGGGCTGCCCAGGGAGGTGGTGGAGTCTCTGTGGCTGGAGTTGTTGAAGCAAAGCCTGGCTGGGGCATTTAGTGCCATGGTTTAGTTGCATGGGCATTTATTAGTGCCATGGGCTGGTTGATTGGGCAGGGCTGGGTGGTAGGTTGGGCTGGATGAGCTTGGAGCTCTCTTCCAACCTGGCTGATCCTATGATTCTATGATTAGATTTAATCCTGCACTCTAATATTTATGGGATAGATAAACCCTGGAGATGTAACTCTCGTGTGTAAGGGTGGCTCTAGTTATCTGAATTGATCACATTCTGTTGCCATAAGTCAGAACCAGAATCAGTTCATGGCTCTCAGCTGTGTTTGACTTGCAATTGGGATCCTGTTTGGTGGCTGTGATAATTAGGTAGTGCCAGGAGTGGGGGAAATGGAGCACAGCTGGAGGTGGGGAGAGTGAGAGTGGAGGTGAGGAGGAAGTTGTTGAGCAGGAGAGTGGTGAGAGGCTGGAATGGGTTGCCCAGGGAGGTGGTTGAGGCCCCATGGCTGGAGGTGTTTGAGGCCAGGCTGGCTGAGGCTGTGTGCAGCCTGCTCTAGGGTAGGGTGTCCCTGGGCATGGCAGGAGGGCTGGTACTAGACAATCCTTGTGGGCATGTTCCAGCACTTCAACATCTCTCTTGAATTGAGGAGCCCAGAACTGGACACAGCACTCCAGGGGTGGCCTGAGCAGTGCTGAGCACAGGGGCACAAGAACCTCCCTTGTCCTGCTGCCCACACTGCTCCTGAGCCAGCCCAGGATGCCATTGGCTCTGCTGCCCACCTGGGCACTGCTGCCTCAGCTTCAGCTCCTCTCTCCCAGCACCCCCAGGCCCCTCTCTGCCTGGCTGCTCTCAGCCACTCTGGCCCCAGCCTGTAGTGCTGCTTGGGGTTGTTGTGGCCAAAGTGTAGAACCCTGCCCTTGGCCTTGTTCAGTCTCATCCCCTTGGCTCCTGTGTGTAGGAGTGCAGTGTATCAGTGCATTTGGTGGCTGACTTGTAGCCCTCCTTGTCAAGGTAAATTTTCTGCTGCTCAATCACACTGAGTTACCCTTAGGTGCTCCCACAGGACTGTCTTGTTGCTGGTGTCGATGTGCAGGTGTGAAATCAAACTGCCAGGCTGGGTGAAAGGTGAGGATTTGCTCCTTCTGACAGACATCACAGGTGAATACAGCTGTGACAGGAATCTGCTGTGCTCTGGGGCTCTGTTTTGCTCCTGCAAAAATCAGTGCTGCTGAGCAGAGCTTACCCAATCTGGTTATGTGAGCACTTGGGCATCTTCCATTAGTGACACCTAGGCAGGCTGAGCACTGAAGGTTCCTCTTTGCTCACTTAGCAGAGTATCAGAGTGATGTGAGGATCAGTATGTGAGTTTCAGAGGTGCTCTTGGGATGCAGGGCCAGGAGGATGCTCAGAGGCTGCAGCAGCTCTGCTGTGAGCACAGACTGAAAGAGTTGGGGATGTGCAGGCTGGAGCAGAGGAGGCTCCCAGGGGACCTTCTTGTGGCCTTCTAGCATCTGAAGGGGGCTACAAAAAAGCTGGGGAGGGACTTTTGAGGCTGTGAGGGAGTGGCAGGCCTGGGGGCAATGGAGCAAAGCTGGAGGTGGGGAGAGTGAGAGTGGAGGTGAGGAGGAAGTTGCTGAGCAGGAGAGTGGTGAGAGGCTGGAATGGGTTGCCCAGGGAGGTGGTTGAGGCCCCATGGCTGGAGGTGTTTGAGGCCAGGCTGGCTGAGGCTGTGTGCAGCCTGCTCTGGGCATGGCAGGGGGGTTGGGACTGGCTACTCCTTGTGGACCCTTCCAACTCTGACTGATTCTATGATTTTGTGATGCACTAAAATGCTTCTCCTCTTCTTGCCTTGTGAACTGTAGGCTCTCTCACCACAAAAACATGATGATTGTTCAGTTAGGTCTTTGCTTGCCTGAAAGGTTCTTGTACAGTCCTACTGCCCACAGTTTTCCCTCTGTGGTCCCACTTCCATTTGTTCTTCCAGAATCATGACCCCATATGGAAACTGCTGTTTTGCAGACACAGCTTTTGCACTAAAGGAGCAAGGAACATCCTGCTAAAGCCATAAAATCTGCTTTTGTTAGCTATGGCAAGAAAAAAATCCTTCACTGACTCTTTGTTAACTTCATTAACATCTGCACTGGGGTTAGCACTGAAGTTCCTAATGGTCACAGAAAGAAAGAATCCCAGCATGGTGGGGTTGGGCTCTGCTGCCAGGCAAGCAGCATCAGAGGAAGGGGGGACAGTCTGAAGTTGTGCCAGGGCAGGTCTAGGCTGGATGTGAGGAGGAAGTTGTCAGAGAGAGTGATTGGCATTGGAATGGGCTGCCCAGGGAGGTGGTGGAGTCTCTGTGGCTGGAGGTGCTGAAGCCAAGCCTGGCTGGGGCACTTAGTGCCATGGGCTGGTTGACTGTTTAGGGCTGGGTCCTAGGTTGGGCTGGATGAGCTTGGAGGTCTCTTCCAGCCTGGTTGACTCTATGATTTATGGTATTTCATAACCCCTTAGCAGCTCCCAGAGCCATGCCATGGTTTCTTTAGTAGCCTAAGTCTAAGCAGAAAGCTTACAAGAAGAATGAGGATGATGAGGGGTCTGGAGGGCACTGCTTGATGAGGAGAGGCTGAGGGACCTGGGGCTGTTTAGTCTGGAGAAGAGAAGACTGAGAGGGGATTTAATCAATGTTTATCAGTATCTGAGGGCTGGGGGTCAGGAGGGGGGGTCAGGCTCTGCTCACTGCTCCCTGGGACAGGACAAGGAGCAATGGGTGTAAGCTGCAGCACAGGAGGTTCCAGCTCAACACAAGGGGGAACTTCTTGACTGGAAGGGTCCCAGAGCACTGGCACAGGCTGCCCAGAGAGGTTGTGGAGTCTCCTTCTCTGGAGCCTTTCCAGGCCTGTCTGGATGTGTTCCTGTGTGATCTGTGCTAGATTGTGTGGTCCTGCTCTGGCAGGGAGTTGGACTGGATGATCTCCTTGGGTCCCTTCCAACCTCTAACATCCTGTGAGCCTGTGAACATGGCACAGGCTGTGTTTAGGTCCCTGCCTGCTGAAAGCATCTCCACTCCCCTGTGACCTGGCAGAGGCTGCAAGTGGTTGATTTGGTTCATTTGCTCCAAACAATGGCCGGAGAAGATGTGAGAGGTTAAAATGTTCAGCCTTACATTTTTGCTGGGTTTTGTTCTGCTTCCCTTTCCTCTCTTGGATAGGATCCAGGGAGGGGCCACAAAAATGATCAGAGGGCTGCAGCACCAGTCAATCATAGAATCAGTCATAGAATCAAGCAGGTTGGAAGAGACCTCCAAGATCATCCAGTCCAACCTAGCACCCAGCCTATGAGGACAGGCTGAGAGAGGTGGGTCTGGAGAAGAGAAAGCTTTGGGGAGACCTTACAGTGGCATTCCAGTACCTGGGAGGGACCTACAGGAAATCTGGGTAGGGACTTTTTGTAGTCACCTGTGGTGACAGGACGAGGAGCAATGGTTTGAAACTGGAGCAGGAGAGATTTAGATTGGACATTAGGAAGGAGTTCTTTACTTTGAGGGTGATGAGACACTGGAACAGGTTGCCCAGAGAAGTTGTGGACACTTCATCTCTGGAAGTGTTTAAGGCCAGACTGAGTGAGGCTTTGAGCAACCTGGACTAGGGAGAGGTGTCTGTGGCAGTAGGGTTGGAACTAGATGGTCTTTAAGGGCTCTTCCAACTTGAGCTGTTCTGTCATTATGATTGGATGATTCAAGAGCCAGGCTTGGCTTCAACACCTCCAGCCACAGAGACTCCACCACCTCCCTGGGCAGCCCATTCCAATGCCAATCACTCTCTCTGACAACAACTTCCTAACAACATCCAGCCTAGACCTCCCCTGCCACAACTTGAGGCTGTGTCCCCTTCTTCTGTTGCTGCTTGCCTGGCAGCAGAGCCCAACCCCACCTGGCTACAGCCTCCCTGCAGGCAGCTGCAGGCAGCAATGAGCTCTGCCCTGAGCCTCCTCTGCTGCAGGCTGCACACCCCCAGCTCCCTCAGCCTCTCCTCACAGGGCTGTGCTCCAGGCCCCTCACCACCTTCCTTGCCCTTCTCTGGACACATTCCAGAACCTCCATCCAGTGCCTGGCTGAGGCACTTAGTGCCATGGTCTGGTTGACTGGGCAGGGCTGGGAGCTAGGTTAGACTGGCTGAGCTTGGAGGTCTCTTCCAGCCTGGTTGATTATCACAGTATCACAGTATCACCAAGGCTGGAAGAGACCTCACAGATCATCAAGTCCAAACCTTTACCACAGAGCTCAAGGCTATGAGCTGCTGAAACCTGGATGTCTGCTGGTTTCAGTCAGGATGTGCCAGGCTGTGGGTGCTGAACTGAGTATAAATTTGAGGGCAAACACAGCTCACAACCCCATCCCACAGGGGCTGGCTTCTTGGGGACTCACTTCCCAGCCCCTCTCCAGGGTATATGTGAGGGCAGGAAGATGTAGGACCCTTGAGCAACCTGTTCCAGTATGAGATGTCCCTGTCTATGGCAGGGGGTTGGAACTGGATGAGCTTTGAGATCCCTTCCAACCTAAACCATTCTGTGATTCTATGATTCTATGCATCTGTCTCCTCTCCCACCAACTCTTCTTCTAATGCAGCTTAGCAAGACCCCCAACATAACCAATGTCTTGGGTGAGAGATGCTCTTCTCTGCCCCTTGATTGAGTTTCTTATCAGCTCCCAGACATCCAAAGTGGTTCCTCAAGCCAGCAGAGATGATGAGATGATCTTTCAAAACGCTGCTCTCTGAGAAATGAAGATGACTCTGTGACAGAGCATTAGCTCAGGAGTTTAGATGTTGTAAAGGGGAAGGTGAAAGAGTGTTCAGTGGCTGCTTTCTGAAAGGGTCATTTTCATTTATTTGCTTTAAAATTACTTCATTTTGAAGCATTTTCTCAGACAAGAGAATTTGCTGCATGAGGCCTGGAGCAGAGCCCTGTGAGGAGAGGCTGAGGGAGCTGGGGGTGTGCAGCCTGCAGCAGAGGAGGCTCAGGGCAGAGCTCATTGCTGTCTGCAGCTGCCTGCAGGGAGGCTGTAGCCAGGTGGGGTTGGGCTCTGCTGCCAAGCAAGCAGCACCAGAGCAAGGGGACACAGTCTGAAGCTGTGCCAGGGCAGATCTAGGCTGGATGTTGTTAGGAAGTTGTTGTCAGAGAGAGTGATTGGCATTGGAATGGGCTGCCCAGGGAGGTGGTGGAGTCTCTGTGGCTGGAGGTGTTGAAGCCAAGCCTGGCTGAGGCACTTAGTGCCATGGTCTGGTTGATTGGCCAGGGCTGGGTGCTAGGTTGGGCTGGCTGAACTTGAAGGTCTCTTCCAACCTGCTTGATTCTCTGATAAGTGCCATGTCCACACATCTCTCAAACACCTGTGTGCAGTGCCTCCACCATCTCCCTGGGCAGCCTCTTCCAATGCCTGACCACTCTTGTAGGAAAGCATTTTTTTCCCCAAATACCCAACCTAAACCTCCCCTGGCTCAATTTCAGGCCATTTCTTCCCATTCTATCACCTGATGCTGGGGAAAAGAGACCAACCTCCACCTAACTATAACCTCTTTTCAGGTAATCATAGAATCAACCAGGTTGGAAAAGACCTCCAAGATCATCCAGTCCAACCTAGCACCCAGCCCTAACCAGTCAACTAGTCTCTTCCTTGCAGAGCTAAGGAACAGAGGCTGATTACTTCCCCACTCAGGCTGGAGATTAAGACCATTTCCCCATCTCTTGTAAAAGCTGTTTTCTCAGGCTGCTTTGCTCTATGAGGTCATTTTTGTCTGGCATGCTGAGCCAGATAGTATTACACTCCAGGAATGGATATGATTTGCAATTCAGTGCATTAGGGAGCAGGGTAATTGAGGAGCAGGGTGACCCTCTGCTTGCAATCCAGCAGCAATTTTGCCTGTCCCTCATTTGGAATAGAATAAAGTCATGTGCAGCTGTTGATTTCCAGCCATTGCCAGCTCAGGCCAAAACCTGCTCCAAATTAGCTTCATTTTGCCTCTCCTCTCCTCTCTTCTCCTCTCTTCTCCTCTCTTCTCCTCTCTTCTCCTCTCTTCTCCTCTCTTCTCCTCTCTTCTCCTCTCTTCTCCTCTCTTCTCCTCTCTTCTCCTCTCTTCTCCTCTCTTCTCCTCTCTTCTCCTCTCTTCTCCTCTCTTCTCCTCTCTTCTCCTCTCTTCTCCTCTCTTCTCCTCTCTTCTCCTCTCTTCTCCTCTCTTCTCCTCTCTTCTCCTCTCTTCTCCTCTCTTCTCCTCTCTTCTCCTCTCCTCTTTGTTAACTTCATTAACATCTGCACTGGGGTTAGCACTGAAGTTCCTAATGGTCACAGAAAGAAAGAATCCCAGCATGGTGGGGTTGGGCTCTTCTGCCAGGCAAGCAGCATCAGAGGAAGGGGGGACAGTCTGAAGTTGTGCCAGGGCAGGTCTAGGCTGGGTGTTGAATAAAAACTGGATGAGGCACTTAGTGACATGGTCTAGGTAACTGGCCAGGGCTGGGTGCTAGGTTGGACTGGATGATCTTGGAGGTCTCTTCCAACCTGGTTGATTCTGTGATTCTATGATTCTGAGACTGGGGAGGTTTAGATTGGACATTAGGAAAAAGTTTTTCATGGAGAGAGTGGTCAGGCACTGGCATGAGCTGCCCAGGGAGGTTTTTGATTCACCATCCCTGGATGTGTTTAAGGGTCGTTTGGATGGGTGCTTAGGGTGCACCTTGTAGAGCAGGGTTATAGGTTGGACTTGGTGATCCTGAAGGTCTTTTCCATCCTGGATGTTTCTGTGATTGTGTGATCTTGGAGGTCTCTTCCAGCCTGGTTGAGTCTATGGTTCTATGTAATCCTGTTGGCATTGTGTATGTGTGATTCAAAGTTTCCCTCCTCTGGTTTTCAGCAGGAGACCACAGTGTGCATCCAAAGGAAGCCAAAGATCTTTATTCCACCTCTGGAGAAATTGAGGTGCAGCAAAATGAGATGATTTGCCCAAGCTGAGACCAGTCAGGGAGGTGAAGATGGGCTCTGCTGTTCCTGTGCTTTCCCTCCATCCCTGTGCTAGGTACCAGTGAAGCAGGCACCAATCTGGCTGCAAAGCCTGTGGCTCTCATGACCCAGCAGATGAGCATAGAGTGGAGCTGGTGCTTTCTATCCTCTCCATAATGAAAGTCCACCCCACAATGAAGGTCAGTCTAACCTCTGCCCTATTTACCACAGTATCTCCTGGATTCTGTTCTTGAGCCTTTGCCTGTGGCTCTCAGAACCTGCAGGAGGTGGTGGAACAAGGTACATCTCCTTGTGATGGCACTGCAGCCTGGTCAGGCAGCTCCCCAGATCTCACATACACTTTCTTCACACTTGGTACAAGCACTCAGGTAATTTCCTAATGTATGTGGGCTCAGGAAAGCCACCACAAAGATCTATGGAGCTCTCCTATCCTCAGCATCCACATCTGCTGTGTGGCTCAGGAAAGCCACCACAGTCATCACCTGCCAAAGATCTCTGGAGCTCTCCTATCCTCAGCATCCACATCTGCTGTGTGGCTCAGGAAAGCCACCACAAAGATCTATGGAGCTCTCCTATCCTCAGCATCCACATCTGCTGTGTGGCTCAGGAAAGCCACCACAAAGATCTATGGAGCTCTCCTATCCTCAGCATCCACATCTGCTGTGTGGCTCAGGAAAGCCACCACAAACATCACCTGTCACAGAGCTATGGAGCTCTCCTATCCTCAGCATCCACATCTGCTGTGTGGCTCAGGAAAGCCACCACAGACATCATCTGCCACAGAGCTATGGAGCTCTCCTATCCTCAGCATCCACATCTGCTGTGTGGCTCAGGAAAGCCACCACAGTCATCACCTGCCAAAGATCTATGGAGCTCTCCTATCCTCAGCATCCACATCTGCTGTGTGGCTCAGGAAAGCCACCACAAAGATCTCTGGAGCTCTCCTATCATCAGCATCCACATCTGCTGTGTGGCTCAGGAAAGCCACCACAAAGATCTCTGGAGCTCTCCTATCATCAGCATCCACATCTGCTGTGTGGCTCAGGAAAGCCACCACAATCATCACCTGCCACAGATCTATGGAGCTCTCCTATCCTCAGCATCCACATCTGCTGTGTGGCTCAGGAAAGCCACCACAAAGATCTATGGAACTCTCCTATCCTCAGCATCCACATCTGCTGTGTGGCTCAGGAAAGCCACCACAGTCATCACCTGCCACAGATCTATGGAGCTCTCCTATCCTCAGCATCCACATCTGCTGTGTGGCTCAGGAAAGCCACCACAGTCATCACCTGCCAAAGATCTATGGAGCTCTCCTATCCTCAGCATCCACATCTGCTGTGTGGCTCAGGAAAGCCACCACAAAGATCTATGGAGCTCTCCTATCCTCAGCATCCACATCTGCTGTGTGGCTCAGGAAAGCCACCACAGTCATCACCTGCCACAGATCTATGGAGCTCTCCTATCCTCAGCATCCACATCTGCTCAGCCTTAGACATCTGCCTCTGTTAGTGACATTATTGCTTCTGGCAAGATCACATAATAGTTTTTCTGCTGGTTTTGCTTGAGAAGGGTTTAAATTTACTCCTAGAGTAGCTCCTCTGAGAGGCTGAGGACAAACAAGAGTAGCGAAGCAGCTGGCAGGGGGTTGGAACTGGATGATCCTTGAGGTCCCTTCCAACCTAAACCATTCTATGCAGGTGGTTCCAATTAACAACTCTCTCAGGTGCTGGTGGAGGAGGATGGGAGCTGAGCTGCAGCTGCTCTGGGTGTGGTCACTATAAAAGGGCCATTAACCCTCCTGCCAGGTTTGTGGAGGTGTTAAGCTCCTCTCTTGCAGAAGCTCTGGGTCACCTTGAGGCTTGGTGCAAGCTCATGGTGTGGAGGTGCTCTCCCAAGGCTTCATCCAGCAAGGAGCAGATGTCCTCTCTGCAAGGTCAGCTTTTCTCCATTGCTCTGTCCCTCTTTGCCTAGCTTTTGGTGGTCTTTCTTGAGAGACAAGTTGAGGGAAGTGAGCCTCTCCCCTCCACACTGCTGAGACCCCAGCTGGAGTACTGCATCCAGTTCTGGAGTCCCCACTACAAGGGGGATGTGGATGTGGCTGGAATGTGTCCAGAGAAGGGCCATGAGGATGATCAGAGGGCTGGAGCTGCTCTGCTGTGAGGAGAGATTGAGGGAGTTGGGGCTGTTTAGTCTGGAGAGAAGAAGGCTCTGAGATGAACTTATTGTAGACTTTCACTATCTGAAGGGGGCCCCCAAAAAAGCTGGGGAGGGACTTTTGAGGCTGTCAGGGAGTGATAGGACTGGGGGGAATGGAGCAGAGCTGGAGGTGGGGAGATTCAGCCTGGAGGTTAAGAAGTTCCTCCCCATGAGCGTGGTGAGAAGCTGGAATGGGTTGCTCAGAGGGGTGTTGGAATTCCCTGGAGGTGTTTAAGGCCAGGCTGGATGAGGCTCTGGCCAGCCTGATCTAGTGAGGGGTTGGAACTAGATGATCCTCATGGCCCCTTCCAATTCTGACTGATTCTAAATAAGGAAGAGGTTTATTTCTGTCCAGAAATGTCCTTCAAACTCTGACTGCAACAGTACAAAGAACCTTTAAATAACTCTTTCATCAGGCATTGGAATGATCTTCTCAGGGAAGTGCTCCAGTTGCCATGCCTGGAGCATTCCAAACATTGGAATACTGCTCCCTGTAGTGTTGGCTTGACAGTTGAACTTGATGATCTTGGAGCTCTTTTCCAGCCTTAATGCTTTTATTATTTCATTAAATGAGTGATCAAATTGATGCCCCCAACAGCTAAATCCATCTCAGGTATCATTAGGTGTTGGTCTGGTTTCACAGACTGTCAGGGGCTGGGAGGGACCTTCAGTCCAACTCCCCTGCCAGAGCACATCACACAGGAACATGGCAGGACTGGATGATCTAAGAGGTCACTTCCAACCTGGTTGATTCTATGATTCTACCATTCTATGTCCAGGCAGGTCTTGAATATCTCCAGAGAGGAGATTTCCCTTGAATCATGCTCAGCATGCAAAATTCAGGTGTTTGAGGCCAGGCTGGCTGAGGCTGTGTGCAGCCTGCTCTAGGGTAGAGTGTCCCTGGGCATGGCAGGGGGGTTGGAACTGGCTGCTCCTTGTGCTCCCTTCCAACCCTGACTGATTCTGTGATTCTAAGCCAGTGGAGATGAGCTTCAATAGCAAGCAATCAGCAGCAGAAGAAGGGGACACAGTCTCAAGCTGTGCCAGGGGAGATCTAGGCTGGATATTAGGAGGAAGTTGTTGGCAGAGAGAGTGATTGGCATTAAAATGGGCTGCCCAGGGAGATGGTGGAGTCCCCATCCCTGGAGGTGTTGAAGCCAAGCCTGGCTGAGGCACTTAGTGCCATGGGCTGGTTGGTTGGCCAGGGCTGGGTGTTAGGTTGGCCTGGATGAGCTTGGAGGTCTCTTATATCCTGGTTGATTCTGTGATTGTTTAGGGCTGGGTGCTAGGTTGGACTGGCTGAGCTTAGGGGTCCCTCCCAACCTGCTTGATTCTATGATTGGGCAGGGCTGGGTGCTAGGTTGGACTGGCTGAGCTTGAAGGTCTCTTCCAACCTGCTTGATTCTATGATTGGGCAGGGCTGGGTGCTAGGTTGGACTGGCTGAGCTTGGAGGTCTCTTCCAACCTGCTTGATTCTATGATTTGTAGCTGGTTTGCTCCTCGTTTGCATCTCTGGCATGGCCCCAAGTGTCCTTATGCTGGAGAACTATTTCTACTGAATTCAGCAGACAGAAGATCGAGTAGACCTCCTTTCTGGAGGACTGTGCAGCTGTATGGAGATGTTAGGGTGCTTTAGGAAGCTGGGGTAAGCCAGCTGGAGAAGAGGAGGGGGAAAGTAAGGAAATGAAGATGTGAAGGACCTTCATGCCAGGAGGAGGAAGCGGTGGATAAACAGGTATGAAGGGAAGCGATCTGCAAAGGATGGTGGCAGAATGGGAAAGCTCAGCAAGGGAAAGGACTGGGAGCCTAATTTTGGACTAGGGGAAAACATTCTCCAGTAATTCTGGGGCTGAATTTATCAAATGAGGACATTTATCTTGGAGTGGGAGTGATAACAACCATCCTGGGAGCCATAAATCCTCGAAGCACTGAGTGGGACCTTAGCATCTTCAGTCACAGTATCATCATCATCAGGGTTGGAAGAGACCTCACAGATCATCAAGTCCAACCCTTTACCACTGAGCTCAAGGCTAGCCTCGAGGTATCACATCCAGGCTCTCAAGCCCACCAAGGCACAAGGACATGAGAAACAAGGGCTGACTTTTCAAGGCAGAGGTGGTCTGGGATCAGAAAACACTGCTTTTATCTGATGAATGATGTGCTAGTGCCAAGATGCTGTGCTAACTATTAAGCCTGAAGCCTAGCAAATGGAAAGCCTTTCCTTTCCAGGAGGGCTGGCACTCGGGCAAGTGAGGATTGCACATGAATGATCCTCTTTGTTTGCCTTCCTTTGCTCTCCCTTGATTGCTTTAAAATATTGCTGATTGCTTGAGTAGCTGAAAAGCCTCTCTTGGAAACCTCCCAAATATGCTTCAGGTGAGGTTGTTTTAATGACTTGCATTTGGCCTGGGTTTGGTATTTTTACACACCTCCCCTTTTAAAGGTGGTTTTGTTTGTTCTCTGACCATTAAAGAACCAGTTGTGGGGTTCTTAGGCTCATGGTCGTTGGCAGCAAGCAACAGAACAAGGGGACACAGTCTCAAGTTGTGCCAGGGCAGGTCTAGGCTGGATGTTAGGAAGTTCTTGACAGAGAGAGTGTTCCTGAGCCAGCCCAGGATGCCATTGGCTCTGCTGCCCACCTGGGCACTGCTGCCTCAGCTTCAGCTCCTCTCTGCCAGCACCCCCAGGGCCCTCTCTGCCTGGCTGCTCTCAGCCACTCTGGCCCCAGCCTGTAGTGCTGCCTGGAGTTGTTGTGGCCGAAGTGCAGAACCCTGCCCTTGGCCTTGTTCAATCTCATCCCCTTGGCCTCTGCCCACCCATCCAGCCTGTCCAGGTCCCTCTGCAGGGCTCTCCTACCTTCCAACAGCTCCACAGCTGCTCCTAGCTTGCTGTCATCTGCAAACTTACTGCTGCTGGACTCAATTCCTTGGTCCAGATCTTCAAAAGAGGCATTGACCAGGACTGTGCCCAGCACTGATCTCTGGGGCACACCACTGGTGACAGCTGCCAACTAGATGTGGCACCAATCACCACCAGTATCTGGGCCCAGCCCTCCAGCCAGTTCTTGACCCAGCACAGAGTGAATCTGCCCAAGCCAGCAGCTGCCAGCTGTGCCAGGAGCTTGTTGTGGCAGGCAGTGTCAAAGGCTTTGCTGCAGCCCAGGTAGACTCCATCCACAGCCTGCCCCACGCTCACCAGGCAGGGAACCTGATGATAAAAGGAGATCAGGTTGGTCAGGCAGGACCTGCCCTTCCTCAACCCATGCTGGCTGGGCTAGCATCCAATACAATGTGTGGGCATGGCACTTTGGGACATGGGTTTGCAGGCATTGTGGTGTTGGGTTGACAGCTGCACTTGAAGTCTCTTCCAACCTCTTTGATTCTGACTTGGTGCCTGTAATGGAGAGGTAATCAATTGCTGTGAGATGGCTCATTTCCAAAATCAGTGTTGTTTGTAATGCTGACATTCAGAGCTCTTGCCAGCCCCAACCACTAAGTCTAATAATAATAATGATGGGTTCTTTGTATGGTCATGGAAACATTACAGATGATCATAGAATCCCTTCCAGGATCTGCAGGGAGCCTACAAAAAAAGCTGGGGAGGGACTTTTGAGGTGCTCAGGGAGTGCTAGGACTGAGGGGAATGGAGCAAAGCTGGAGATGGGGAGTAAGTGAGAGTGGAGGTAAGGAGGAAGTTGTTGAGCATGAGAGTGGTGAGTGGCTGGAATGGGTTGCCCAGGGAGGTGGTTGAGGCTCCATGGCTGGAGGTGTTTAAGGCCAGGCTGGATGAAGCTGTGTGCAGCCTGCTCTAGGGTAGGGTGTCCCTGGGCATGGCAGGGGGGTTGGCACTGGCTGCTCCTTGTGGTATCTTCCCACCCTGACTGCTATGATTAAAATCAAGCAGGTTAGAAGAGCTCTCCAAGCTCATCCAATCCAACCTAGCACCCAGCCCTGTCCAGTCTCCAGGCTGCAGAGCCCCAACTCTCATAGCCTGTCCTCATGGCTGAAGGCAATGGTGAATTACAAGAGACTGTAAGTACTTACTCACTAAATATTATCTCCCTACTCACAGGGTTAGCTACAGCTTCAGTCAGTACCCAAATGCTGTCAGGGAATTCTGTTACTGCCTTGCTGGCCACTGAGGCTTCTGATTCTTCCTGGGCTTCTGGGGAAAGGAGGCAGACAATCACTCATGTGGTCCTCTGGATGATCTGTGTATCTCCAGGACTTCCCACCTTGGCAGGAGGCTTTCAGGTGCAGGCAGGATGTCTTGCAATGTGCAGTCTTAGCATGATGTCATGCAGGCTGATCACATGGAGGCATTTGGAGTCTGTTCCTGATAAGCTCGAGGCAGTGGAGTTTCCAGGCAAACAATAAGGCAGTATCTTGCCTTACTTGTATTTCTCTGCCAGAAACAGAGAGCAATAGCAGCAGGCAACATCAAGCATGGATACAACAGCAGAGCACATTGTTTACCTGTGTCTTTCCTTTTATCAATGTGCCCAAGACTAATGGGCCTTTGGACACAGAATAGCCAAGCTTGACCATATTAGGTGAAGCCACAGGCTTGCTTTACCCAAACTTGGGAAAAGCATGGGCCTTGCACAAGGCAGGCACAGCTAAGTGTGTGCACCTTGTTTAGCACAGGATGTAAACAGGTCTGGGCAGGCCACAGTCCTTAGACTCAGTGGATCCAGGTTCTTTATCCTCTTTCCCACAGTTGCTTCTCCCCAAAACAGAAGGAAGGAGAGCTGAAAAACATGCCTGGGCAAGCCAGGACATGGATAAACCTATATCAGGCTATCAGGCTTACCATGAGAGTGCCCTGCCATGCCTTTGGATACCCTGCTCCAGCTGGCAATGCATTTGGGCTGGCTGGCACAAGGATTGCTTGATTGCCCCACTCTGGGATTGTGAATAGATTTAATTGCTAGAGAGAGATGAAGCTGCAATTAAGTCTATTCAGCCTGATAATGAGGCATTCAGGGATTTAAGAGTTTTGTAGGGTTCAATTAGATTTAGTTTTTCAAGCCTGAACCTTCTGGATTGCTCCTTTTGAAGTCAGCAGTCCACAGGCAAAGCTCTGCTTACAACCCAGGAGCAGTCCCAGAGAGAGCTTTGGGAGATGTTTTCAGGCAGGTATGGCCTGAGCTGGGTGGGGAAGTTGTGAGTGTGGATGGAGATGAAGCAGTTAATTCCTGGGATGCTTGGCTGGAGTGAGGAAATGTCAGCCTAACTGTTTTCCCTTAGGGGCTCAAGCTGGTGGGGAGGGATGGGGAGAGTTGCCCTGCACCTATCCTTTTAAACCTGGATTTAAAGATCTGGAAGCAGGAGCCCTTTGATAATTGGAGTGTCTTTTAGCAGCTGTTTGAGACTGGTCTTATTGATTCATGGGGCTGTGAAGATTCCATAGGCAGTAATAAAATGTGGAGCCCTGAGGACACTTTTGTACCTTCTGTTCACCCCCCACATCCCCTTTGGCTTAACATGCACCACCAGGATCAGGGTGGGGCTGGAAGTCATAGAATCAGCCAGGGTTGGAAGGGAGCACAAGGAGCAGCCAGTTCCAACCCCCCTGCCATGCCCAGGGACACCCTACCCTAGAGCAGGCTGCACACAGCCTCAGCCAGCCTGGCCTCAAACACCTCCAGCCATGGGGCCTCAACCACCTCCCTGGGCAACCCATTCCAGCCTCTCACCACTCTCCTGCTCAACAACTTCCTCCTCACCTCCAGCCTCACTCTCCCCACCTCCACCTTTGCTCCATTCCCCCCACTCCTGCCACTCCCTGACAGCCTCAAAAGTCCCTCCCCAGCTTTTTTGGAGCCCCCTTCAGATCCTGGCAGGCCACAAGAAGGTCCCCTGGGAGCCTCCTCTGCTGCAGCTTGCACAGCCCCAACTCTTTTAGTCTGTGCTCACAGCAGAGCTGCTGCAGCCTCTGAGCATCCTCCTGGCCCTGCTCTGGACACTCTCCAGCATCTCCACAGCCCTCTTGTCCCAGGGGCTCCAGAGCTGGATGCAGGACTCCAGCTGGGGTCTCACCAGAGCAGAGTAGAGGGAGAGAATCGCCTCCCTCCACCTGCTGGCCACAGGTCATTTACACTTTCAAGCCAGTGTGTTCCTCTTCACCTCGGTGGCTCTTGTCTTTCCCTCCTCCCTTGTGTCTTTGACCTTTTTGGTTAGTAGTTTATGGCCTGACCAGAGGATCCCTTGCTGTGGGCACAGCTAGGACCTGCTGCAGTGAGATCTGCTCTTCATCAGCTATGGAGTTACAGGATCACAAAATGGTTTGGGTTGAGAGGGACCTTTAAAGGTCATCTAGTCCCAGCCCCTTGCAGTGAGCAGGGGCATCCCCAGCTAGAGAAGGCTGTTCAGAGCCCCAGCAACATCACCTGGAATGTTTCCAGGCATAGGGCTTCCACCATCTCTGGGCAACCCAGGGCAGTGTCTCACCACCCTCAAAGCAAAATAAAAGCAGGGCTGTCGTGGGGTACAGCTTCTCTGGCTTTGCTTGGAGCAGGGGCTGGTTGAAACTGAGAGGTCCTTGTGCTCCCATGAGAGTGAGAGGTCAGATATGCTCCTCGATGGAGCTGATTCCCCTCCTGGTATCTGCTGACCTCCTATGGGATCTATCCCCTTCCCAGCCCTGCCAAATCAGTCTGCCCATCTGCCTCAGAGCTTTGTGCTCACCCCACCATCTCCATGCCAAGAAGGTGAGTATGTCCTTTTAGGGCTCATCCCAAGAAGTGGACCCCAAAGACAGCTGCATTGCCTCCACTGCCCCATGCCTCCACTTCTTTCTGCCTCTTGCTATCGATGCCAGTGTCCTCCATCCGAGACCCTGCCTTAGAAAGCTCTCTGCTGATGTGACATGAGACAGATGTCTTGACTCCTGCTCCCTCCTACCCTTCCAGCAGCAATGTTAGATACACAGTATGTGGCCATAACTAAGTTTTGCCCCCCATTTCTGGTGTCACCCACCTTCTCCAGGTGTTGAAAGCCAGCCTGGACTCTTTAGCCTCCTAGAAACAGGGACCTTTTTCTCTTCCTCCCAGTTCTTTCCTCAAGCCAGCCTCTTTCTTCCTTTACAAACATTCCAGTTATTGTTATTATGTGCCTACAAGGTAAAAAGGGGAGTTATTTTCCCCTCCCATCCTTTTCTCCCCCCCTTCTTCACTCCCACATTCCTTTCAAAAGCATGTGGGGTGGCATCTCCTCTCCCAGTCACACTCCACCACCTCAGCCCCAGCTGCTGGCCTGTGCAGAAGGAGTTGGGAGCGAGCTGGAGGTGGGGGATGCCTGGAGCAGCTCCTCCTCCTGCTTCCTAACTTCTTCCAAGCCTGCAAGGAGTTTTGCTGCAGCCCAGCTGACACAACCACTGCCTCCTGGGGCTGCTCAAGCCTCTGGCCCATGGGGAGAAGCCAACGCGCAGCAGCTCTGCCCAGGTGAGCAGCACTGTCCGCCTGTCCCTGGCTGTCTGTCCAAGCATCAGGTTTCCTATGCTCTGCTGTGGGTTGGTTTTGTCTGCTCTCCCCATTCTTGGGTTGCAGTTGAATGGAGTGAGAGGGGGCTGAGGGTGATGAGGAGGATGAGGAGGCAGCAGCTTCTACCTGAGCCATAAATTGCATCCAACTTCCCTGTGCGTGGCACAAGTGAACCCCTGGCTGCTGTCTGAGAGGTGCTGGAGGTGTCCCTAAGCCTGCCTGAAAGCTGAATTTTTGGGTGTTTTTGCCCTTCCTGTGATGGGAGGTGGCTCAGGGACCCCAGCTGGTCTCAGATGTGGGATCTGCAGAAGTGTTATCAGGGGCAGCACATGAGGGAGTGTTTTTGGGGGGGGGGGGGGGTGTGTTTGGAGGCTTTCTGGATGGAAATTAGTTTCTTTTCACTCAGCATTGCAGTGAGCAGAATCTGGCCCCACAAAACTTCCCACCAGTGGATTAAGGAGCCAGAGTTGCCTTCTAATATTGTTCAGTTGGATTGTGTGAGTTGGTGTTTAAGGCCAGGCTGGATGAGGCTGTGGGCAGGAGGTGAGGAGGAAGTTGTTGAGCAGGAGAGTGGTGAGAGGCTGGCATGGGTTGCCCAGGGAGGTGGTTGAGGCCCCATGGCTGGAGGTGTTTGAGGCCAGGCTGGCTGAGGCTGTGTGCAGCCAGCTCTAGGGTAGGGTGTCCCTGGGCATGGCAGGGGGTTGGCACTGGCTGCTCCTTGTGCTCCCTTCCAGCCCTGACTGATTCTAGGATCAGTTGACCAATTCCCACATCCCCCTCTGTAGATGAATCACAGAATCAGTCAGGGTTGGAAGGGACCACAAGGATCATCCAGTCCCAACCCCCCTGCCATGCCCAGGGACACCCTACCCTAGAGCAGGCTGCACACAGCCTCAGCCAGCCTGGCCTCAAACACCTCCAGCCATGGGGCCTCAACCACCTCCCTGGGCAACCCATTCCAGCCTCTCACCACTCTCCTGCTCAACAACTTCCTCCTCACCTCCAGCCTCACTCTCCCCACCTCCACCTTTGCTCCATTCCCCCCACTCCTGCCACTCCCTGACAGCCTCAAAAGTCCCTCCCCAGCTTTTTTGGAGCCCCCTTCAGATCCTGGCAGGCCACAAGAAGGTCACCTGGGAGCCTCCTCTGCTGCAGCCTGCACAGCCCCAACTCTTTCAGTCTGTGCTCACAGCAGAGCTGCTGCAGCCTCTCAGCATCCTCCTGGCCCTGCTCTGGACACTCTCCAGCATCTCCACAGCCCTCTTGTCCCAGGGGCTCCAGAGCTGGATGCAGGACTCCAGCTGGGGTCTCAGCAGAGCACAGCAGAGGGGGAGAAGATGCTGAAATGTTGTCTTGCCAGGAACAGTGGTGATTAACAATTTTGTTTGGCTGCTCTTCATCACAGCCCTCAAATAATGTCACTTTCTGCTTGCAACCCAGAATTACAGGGAAGCTCTTTTCTTCTGGGGAGAAAAGAAAATCAGCCACCAGGCAGATGATTCATGAGGTGTCTGAACAGGCTTTGTGGTGCTGAGAAAGAGTTTGCTTTGTAGGATGGAGTCTGCAGAAGCTTCTCTGTGCATGGTGCTCTTTCATGTGTCAATTGGAGCAGAAAGGGGGTGGGTGATGAGGTTCTGGGGGGGCTCCAATGCTTCTGCAGTGGAATCTCTTCTGCAGGCACATCCAGCACCACAGGCTAGGTGGTGCATGAGCAGATGTACTGAGGCCAAGAGGTGCCAGAGGTGGTTTGAAGGGGTGACATGTGAATGTAGGGACAGAGAGGCACAGGTTGGAAGGGACCCTCAAAGGCCATCTTGTCCAAACAGTGCTCCTGCCAGGGGAGCCTCTGCTCTGCCAGGGGAGCCTCTCCTCTGCAGTAACATCCAGTGCTCCAGGCCAGGTGGTGCATGAGCAGATGTAGTGGGGCCAAGAGGTGCTGGAGATGGTTTGAAGGGGTGACATGTGAATATAGGGACAGAGAAGCACAGGTTGGATGGCTCAAAGGCCATCTTGTCCAACCCCTCTGCAGGGAGAAAGGACATCTCCAGATAGATCAGGTTGCTTAGGGCCCTATCAAGTTTGACCTTGTGGTCCTTGTTCCAGCAAGAGGGAAAGAAATCAGCTGGAATGAGCTGGCATCAGCCCAGAGGCAACAGGCATCTCTTTGGAGAATGTATCCTGCCACAAAACCAAGAGGCTCCCAGGGAGTATGGGACCTCAGGTTGAGATCTTTGTTTTCCTTGTCCCAGCTCCCAGTTCCCCTCCCTCCAGTCAAGCTAAGGAGCATTTGGCAGTGTGAATAACCTCCTGGAAAAGATCCAGCCCAAGTCTGAGCAACCAGAGAAATGCAGACCTGGCTCCCAGCCAAGCAGTCAATGCCTTGATCAATGGACATCCTCACCCTTCCCCCCTCCACCTCCCCACACACAGACACACCTCTCACCTGTCCATCTGCTTGCCTGCAACATCCACCTGGAACTGCTGCTTGGAGCCCACTGGTGCATGATCCCCTGGGGCACAACTTTCACCTTCTCTGGGAGATGATAGATGGTGATGGCAGGCTCAGTGTTGGGGCTTGTTCTCCTTGAGGTGACTCTTAGTGCTGTGAGTGAGGGGCTCCTGGTGATGGCAGGCTCAGTGTTGGGGCTTGTTCTCCTTGAGGTGTCTCAGTGCTGTGAGTGAGGGACTCCTGGTGCTTGCCAGGCTCAGTGTTGGGGCTTGTTCTCCTTGAGGTGACTCTCAGTGCTGTGAGTGAGGGGCTCCTGGTGCTTGCCAGGCTCAGTGTTGGGGCTTGTTCTCCTTGAGGTGTCTCAGTGCTGTGAGTGAGGGGCTCCTGGTGCTTGCCAGGCTCAGTGTTGGGGCTTGTTCTCCTTGAGGTGTCTCAGTGCTGTGAGTGAGGGGCTCCTGGTGCTTGCCAGGCTCAGTGTTGGGGCTTGCTCTCCTTGAGGTGTCTCAGTGATGTGAGTGAGGGGCTCCTGGTGCTTGCCAGGCTCAGTGTTGGGGCTTGTTCTCCTTGAGGTGTCTCAGTACTGTGAGTGAGGGGCTCCTGGTGCTTGCCAGGCTCAGTGTTGGGGCTTGCTCTCCTTGAGGTGTCTCAGTGCTGTGAGTGAGGGGCTCCTGGTGCTTGCCAGGCTCAGTGTTGGGGCTTGCTCTCCTTGAGGTGTCTCAGTGCTGTGAGTGAGGGGCTCCTGGTGCTTGCCAGGCTCAGTGTTGGGGCTTGTTCTCCTTGAGGTGACTCTCAGTGCTGTGAGTGAGGGGCTCCTGGTGCTTGCCAGGCTCAGTGTTGGGGCTTGCTCTCCTTGAGGTGTCTCAGTGCTGTGAGAGAGGGGCTCCTGGTGCTTGCCAGGCTCAGTGTTGGGGCTTGCTCTCCTTGAGGTGTCTCAGTGCTGTGAGAGAGGGGCTCCTGGTGCTTACCTTCTTACCATGCTCTCAGAGATCATGTTTGAAAGCAACCAAATCACCTATCTCTCCACCACATCTGTAGCAACAACAGCTCTGGGGTCTAAACCTGAAGTTGGTGAGACTGGGAGGTCAGCAGATCTTGTGGGTCACTGCCTTTGAACAAACCAAGCACGTTCAGCTGGGTGCTGAAGCAGAAAATAAGCTTCCTCCAGCTCCTCCTTCATCTTCTTCTATTGAGCCGCCTTGGCAGATTTACTCTCCTTCTGTCCCCATCACCCCTGTTAAACATCACTACATGGTGCAACCTCTTCAAATCAGCAAATCAATGGAATTTATTAGAAAAGGTTTAAAAAAAAAAAAAAATCCCAGCAAACCTTTTTCTCAAAGCTCTTTGCTCCAAAGGAAAGAGGGGAACCACCTACCTGTCCTGCAAGGAGCAGCAGGCTCTGCTGGCTGCTGCTGCTGCTGTTTAAACAGGTTCCATGCTGCAGCTTGTGAGTGAAAATGTTCCTGAGAGCAGATTTCATAGGGTCAAACAGGTTGGAAGAGACCTTCAAGCTCGGCCAGTCCAACCTAGCAGCCAGCCCTGGCCAATCATAGCATCAACCAGGTTGGAAGAGACCTCCAAGCTCAGCCAGTCCAACCTAGCACCCAGCCCTAAACAACCAACCAGACCATGGCACTAAGTGCCTCAAACAGGCTTTGCTTCAACACCTCCAGCCACAGAGACTCCACCACCTCCCTGGGCAGCTCATTCCAATGCCAATCACTCTCTCTGACAACAACTTCCTCCTAACATCCAGCCTAGACCTCTCCTGGCACAACTTGAGACTGTGTCCCCTTGTTCTGTTGCTGGTTGTCTGGCAGCAGAGCCCAACCCCACCTGGCTACAACCTCCCTGCAGGCAGCTGCAGGCAGCAATGAGCTCTGCCCTGAGCCTCCTCTGCTGCAGGCTGCACACCCCCAGCTTAGTGCCATGCTCTGGTTGTTTGGCCAGGGCTGGGTGCTGGGTTGGACTGGATGAGCTTGGAGGTCTCTTCCAACCTGTTTCATTCTATGATTCTCTTGCCACTGATAAGGAGATAAGAACACCATACTCAGAGGTCATGCCTTAAAAAGCCTCTTTTCTCCTGCAGAGGAATGACTCTCCAGGCTGAGTGCTGATTACTGGAACCAAGAAGAGGCTTCTAAACAAGGAAAAGGAAGATGCTGTATGCTCAGATCCTTGCCCTGGCAGTAGCTGTGGTGCAGTACAGAGCTGTGGCCATTCATGAAGGTATGTGAGAAGAGAGCTACTGTGAATGCAGCAGCTGGGGGGTGATGCTGAGGCACATTAAGGAGAAAAAAAGACCTTTTCCAAGCAGTAATTACTGCTAACATCATGGATGCAAATGCAGATGCTGACCTGGTAGACCTGCAGTACTGAGTCGTTGTAGGTTGGGATCACCTCGATAAGAGAACCTCTCTGCTGGCCCCAGGTGGCTCACAGAACCTCTCTGCTGGCCCCAGGAGGATCAGCTAGGACCTGACTTTCTACACAAGGGTTTATGGGGGAATAGGGGCTCTGCCTCTAATGCTGTTCCATCTCAGCTGCTGCAGAGGAAGATGGGGAGAAAACTTAGCCTGGAGAAGGGGAGGCTCAGGAGTGATCTCATTGCTGTCTACAACTACCTGCAGGGAGGCTGTAGCCAGGTGGGGTTGGGCTCTGCTGCCAGGCAAGCAGCAATAGAACAAGGGGACACAGTTTCAATCTGGTCTGGGGGAGGTCTAGGCTGGATGTTAGGAGGAAGTTGTTGCCAGAGAGAGTGATTGGCATCCTTTCTTCAGGGAGTTGTAGACAGCAATGAGCTCTGCCCTGAGCCTCCTCTGCTGCAGGCTGCACCCCCCCAGCTCCCTCAGCCTCTCCTCACAGGGCTCTGCTCCAGGCCCCTCCCCAGCCTTGCTGCCCTTCTCTCAACACCTTCCAGCACCTCAACATCTCTCTGCAATGGAGGAGCCCAGAACTGGACACAGCACTGCAGGGGTGGCCTGAGCAGTGCTGAGCACAGGGGCACAAGAACCTCCCTTGTCCTGCTGCCCACACTGCTCCTGAGCCAGCCCAGGATGCCATTGGCTCTGCTGCCCACCTGGGCACTGCTGCCTCAGCTTCAGCTACTATGTGCCAGTACCCCCAGGGCCCTCTCTGCCTGGCTGCTCTCAGCCACTCTGGCCCCAGCCTGCAGTGCTGCTTGGGGTTGTTGTGGCCAAAGTGCAGAACCCTGCACTTGGCCTTGTTCAGTCTCATCCCCTTGGCCTCTGCCCACCCATCCAGCCTGTCCAGGTGCCTCTGCAGGGCTCTGCTACCCTCCAACAGCTCCACACTGCTCCTAGCTTGCTGTCATGCCCACAGATGTTTTTTTACCATCTCCTGGCATGGTGACTCCACCACATCCCCTGGCAGCCTGGCCCAGTGCTTGACCACTCTTTCAGTAACAGGAGTTTCTCCTAATGTCCAACCCTAACATCCAAGCTGGCACAAGGGCTGACCTCCTTCCTGGCTTCCTACTGTGGGCAAACCCACAAAGAGCCTTTGGGAGAAGGGGCCAGAACCAAAAGCAAACCCACAAAGAGCCTTTGGGGAGAAGGGGCCAGAATCAAAAGCAAACCCACAAAGAGCCTTTGGGGAGAAGGGGCCAGAACCAAAAGCAAACCCACAAAGAGCCTTTGGGGAGAAGGGGCCAGAACCAAAAGGCAAGAGACAACCCAACAGAAGAGTCTGATAGAGTTCCAACGTGATGCATGACCTCTCTCTACAATCAGTGTCCTGCAGGAGGTGGAGGCTCTTTGTGAGCATCCTGCAGAGCTAATGCAGAGCTCTTAGCACTGCCATGGGGCTTGGTATGAGCCAATGGATCCTCTGTCTTCAAAGTGTTGTGCAGCACCAAGGCCCCAGACTGTGAAGGTGTAAATTCACTTGGGCTAAATCCCCTGAATCCAACAAGGAGTTAATGGAAGCTATAGCATCAGCTACAAAATTAACCTGATTAAGTTCCTGTCTGTCAATTAAGCCAATAAACTTGATTCTAATGCTGCTTAACTCCAAGCTGGGACCAGTGCAATAAATCAGCATTTGCAGATGTCTGTGGCAAAGCTGTGATTGATGCAATGTGCTGATTTTGGAGGTGCATGGAAAATTTCCAATCAAATCATATTCCCCCTGTGATTAATAGAGCTGTCTGGGGTGGTATTTCCTTGAGGAGGTACCAAGCCAAAGATCTTTAACATCACATCCTTCAGATGACAGCTTCAGGTGCCTGATCCAAGCAGAAAATGCTCTTGGCTGTCACTGCTGAGTGCAGCCCCTCAGGAAAGGTGCTGAGCTTCTGACACAGCATAGAATCAGCCAGGTTGGAAGAGACCTCCAAGCTCATTCAGTCCAACCTAGCACCCAGCCCTGGCCAATCATAGAATCAGCCAGGTTAGAAGAGGCCTCCAGGCTCATTCACTCCAACCTAGCACCCAGCCCTGGCCAATCAACCAGACCATGGCACTAAGTGCCTCATCCAGGCTTGGCTGCAACACCTCCAGGCACAGCAACTCCACCACCTCCCTGGGCAGCCCATTCCAATGCCAATCACTCTCTCTGCCAACAACTTCCTTCTACTGTTTGACATTTTGTGGACAAGGAGGCACCATCCTGCCCTTAATAATTCCTTGGAGCTCTTGGCCCTTGTGTTCCTTCATATTGAGCTCAACATGAGACAGCAATGGTGTCTTGCAGCCCAGAAGAGAAGGCTCAGGGGTGATCACATTGCTGTCTACAACTACCTGAAGGGAGGCTGTAGCCAGGTGGGGTTGGGCTCTGCTGCCAGGCAAGCAGCAACAGAAGAAGGGGACACAGTCCCAAGTTATGCCAGGGCAGGTCTAGGGTGGATGTTGTTAGGAAGTTGTTGTCAGAGAGAGTGATTGGCATTGGAATGGGCTGCCCAGGGAGGTGGTGGAGTGGCTGTGGCTGGAGGTGTTGAAGCCAAGCCTGGCTGAGGCACTTAGTGCCATGGTCTGGTTGACTGGCCAGCGCTGGGTGCTAGGTTGGGCTGGATGAGCCTGGAGGTCTCTTCCAACCTGGTTGATTCTATGAAGTCCCTATCCCTGGAGGGATGAGGGACATGTAGGTGTGGTGCTAAGTGGAATGGTGCAGTGGCAGCCTGGCAGTGTTTGTCAGGACTTGATGGCTTTTAAGGTCTCTATCCATCAATATGACTTTATGATTCTAAATGCTGTACCTCCCTTACAGAGCCTTCATTAATTCCAGCATCCCAAAAAGTCATCACATTTCTCTCCATGAAATGGTTTGGGTTTGTTTTTTTTCCTCATTGGATGCCTAAAGAAAATGAAATCAAGTTGAGACTGAACACTGTGGAAATGACTCTTGATGTTCATTAACCAAATGTCCTTCTACACCTGTCCCTTCCCTGCCAGCTGTCATCAGACCATTCTGGCTGGTGCAGGAAAAGTACTCCAAGATGTTCATTCTTTGCAGAAGATATTTTTCATGCTCAGGGCTGCTGGCAACAGGAGGGAAGTGTTGTAGAGCTGAATGCGAGGAGCATCTCCAAGCTCTCTCCATGCAAAAGTGGAAGCCTTGGTTGGTTTGAGGCTGACAAAGCATGGGTGGCCAAGCTGCCACATGGATGTCTCATGTTGCTTCTGGAGACCCTGCTGCAAGAAGCTGAGGATGGTTGGTGAGATGACCTCTCCAGGGAGGTCGTGGATGTCCTCTCCCTGGAGGTGTTCAAGGTCAGACAAGAGGAAAGTGTTGCAGAGCTGAATGTGTGGAGCATCCCAAGAGTGGCTGAGAGCAGCCAGGAAGAAAGGGACCTGGTTGTACTGGTGGATAGTAGGCTGAAGCTGAGGCAGCAGTGTGCCCAGGTGGGCAGCAGAGCCAATGGCATCCGGGGCTGGCTCAGGAGCAGTGTGGGCAGCAGGACAAGGGAGGTTCTTGTGCCCCTGTGCTCAGCACTGCTCAGGCCACCCCTGGAGTGCTGTGTCCAGTTCTGGGCTCCTCCATTGCAGAGATGTTGAGGTGCTGGAAGGTGTTTGGAGAAGGGCAAGGAAGGTGGTGAGGGTCCTGGAGCAGAGCCCTGTGAGGAGAGGCTGAGGGAGCTGGGGGTGTGCAGCCTGCAGCAGAGGAGGCTCAGGGCAGAGCTCATTGCTGTCTGCAGCTGCCTGCAGGGAGGCTGTAGCCAGGTGGGGTTGGGCTCTGCTGCCAGGCAAGCAGAAACAGAACAAGGGGACACAGTCTCAAGCTGTGCCAGGGCAGGTCTAGGCTGGATGTTAGGAGGAAGTTGTTGTCAGAGAGAGTGATTGGCATTGGAATGGGCTGCCCAGGGAGGTGGTGGAGTCTCTGTGGCTGGAGGTGTTGAAGCCAAGCCTGGCTGGGGCACTTAGTGCCATGGTCTGGTTGCTTGGCCAGGGCTGGGTGCTAGGTTGGCCTGGCTGAGCTTGGAGGTCACTTCCAACCTGCTTGATTCTCTGATTCTATGAAATTGCAGAGCACAAAGCAGCCAATTCCTCAGAGAAGCCCAACATCTCCCTTCTCACTGGGGCTAAGCATGAACTTCCACCCTCAGCTGCCGCACGCTGGAGCTTCACATGACTTAGAGGGGTTTATCCCCTGGCTGGCTCACTGCATGGTGTGGGGTGACACCTCTCTGCCCTTCTCTTTCAGCATGTAGGATGGCAGAGGTGGCTGATGTTTTATTCCTCGTGGGACAATCCCAGGGCTCAGGACAAGAGAGGTCTCAGCTGCTGAAGGAGTTCCTCAGCAGCGTGGTTCGTTCCTTTGAGAACGCAGCGGTGGGCGCAGGAGGCATCCGGCTGGCCCTGGCTGTCTACGAGGAGAAACCAAGGTGGGACAGTCTGTCCTCTGCCACCAGCATCCATGCTTCTGTAGCCCTGTGGCTCCAAATGGGCAACCACTTCTCCAGGATGAAATAACTTTCTCCTCTGCTGACCACCTCCATGAGCAGAGCAAGTGTGGCCAGCAGGGCCAGGGAGGGGATTCTGCCCCTCTGCTCTGCTCTGCTGAGACCCCAGCTGGAGTCCTGCATCCAGCTCTGGAGCCCCTGGGACAAGAGGGCTGTGGAGATGCTGGAGAGTGTCCAGAGCAGGGCCAGGAGGATGCTCAGAGGCTGCAGCAGCTCTGCTGTGAGCACAGACTGAAAGAGTTGGGGCTGTGCAGGCTGCAGCAGAGGAGGCTCCCAGGTGACCTTCTTGTGGCCTGCCAGGATCTGAAGGGGGCTCCAAAAAAGCTGGGGAGGGACTATTGAGGCTGTGAGAGAGTGCCAGGAGTGGGGGGAATGGAGCAAAGCTGGAGGTGGGGAGAGCGAGAGTGGAGGTGAGGAGGAAGTTGTTGAGCAGGAGAGTGGTGAGAGGCTGGAATGGGTTGCCCAGGGAGGTGTTTGAGGCCCCATGGCTGGAGGTGTTTGAGGCCAGGCTGGCTGAGGCTGTGTGCAGCCTGCTCTAGGGTAGGGTGTCCCTGGCCATGGCAGGGGGTTGGAACTGGCTGCTCCTTGTGCTCCCTTCCCACCCTGACTGATTCCATGATTCTAGGAGTTCTCCTGCCAGCAATGCCAGCAGAGTGGCCATGGGAAATTCTTTCAGAGTGGTATCCAACCAGGGCTGGCTGGTATTTAACACAGGCACAAGAAGTGCCACACCAGCCAGTTTTAGATACTGTTGTATGGTACCAAGGCACTGAGGCTCATACTCTGCACTCCCTGACCCAGGGCTCACACCATGGACTCCCTGACCAGTTAAGAGGGAGGATTTCTTACCTAAATGAAAGCCTAGTGTGCCACCAGCTGGTTCTTACTGCTACCAATGTACCTTTGTTACCCTAACAGTCTTCTCTTGCTCCTTATCCCCCTGCATCTCACTTCCAGGATGAGCATTGACCTCACAGATTATGTGACCACTGAAGAAATGTTGGTGGCAATTCAGGATCTCTCCTTCAAAGGCAGCATCTTAAAGACAGGGTCAGCCCTGGCGTTTGCAGCCCATGCCATGTCTCGTCTGGACATGCTGAGAGAGGATGCAGCAAAGGTAAGCCTGCTGCTGGACCAGAAGCTCAGCAGGAGCCAGCAGTGTGCACTTGCAGCCCAGAAAGCCAAGCAGAGCCTGGGCTGCAGCAGCAGCAGTGTGGCCAGCAGGGCCAGGGAGGGGATTCTGCCCCTCTGCTCTGCTCTGCTGAGACCCCAGCTGGAGTGCTGCATCCAGCTCTGGAGCCCCTGGGACAAGAGGGCTGTGGAGATGCTGGAGAGTGTCCAGAGCAGGGCCAGGAGGATGCTCAGAGGCTGCAGCAGCTCTGCTGTGAGCACAGCCTGAAAGAGTTGGGGCTGTTGCAGGCTGCAGCAGAGGAGGCTCCCAGGTGACCTTCTTGTGGCCTTTCAGGATCCGAAGGGGGCTCCAAAAAGGCTGGGGAGGGACTTTTGAGGCTGTGAGGGAGTGCCAGGAGTGGAGGAATGGAGCAAAGGTGGAGGTGGGGAGAGTGAGAGTGGAGGTGAGGAGGAAGTTGTTGAGCAGGAGAGTGGTGAGAGGCTGGAATGGGTTGCCCAGGGAGGTGGTTGAGGCCCCATGGCTGGAGGTGTTTGAGGCCAGGCTGGCTGAGGCTGTGTGCAGCCTGCTCTAGGGTAGGGTGTCCCTGGGCATGGCAGGGGGGTTGGGACTGGATGCTCCTTGTGCTCCCTTCCAGCCCTGACTGATTCCATGATTCTAAGCCACATTCTGTGGTGATCTCCCTGGTGCCATCCCCAGCAGGGTCAGCTCTCTGACTTCTGTACCTGAAGGCAGGAATGAGCTGTTTGGCTTTTATCTATCTGAGTCCAACCCTGCTTGATCAAGCTTCAGCTAGATCAGGTTGCTCAGAGTCCCATCCAAGCTGACCTTGAAAGTTTCCAGATGTGGGGGTCTCAACCATCTCCCTGGGCAACCTATTACAGTAGACTTAGATAATGGTTGGATTCAATGATCTTAAAGGTATTTTCCAACCCAAATGATGCTATGACTCTGTGTTCCATTCCTTCCCAGGTCATGCTCATGAAAGCTGATTTCACTGGGCTCACCCTAGAGCTGTGGGGTATGGAAGGTTTTATTTTCAAGTGCCCATCTCTTTATCACTGAGTTATAGAATCACAGGAGGCTGGAAAAGACCTCTAAGATTACCAAGGTTGGACCTTGTTGGACCTACCCAGCAGCTCCATGAGCACTAAACAATGTCCCAAAGAGCCACATCTGCTAGTTGAGTTGTTTTAATGGTCTCCAGAGTGGAGTCACCACTTCCCTGGGCATCCTGTTCCAAAGCTTGACCACTCTGTTAGTGAAGAAACAGAGAGTTGGACTTCATCCAAGGTCTGACTTGTCAGTGTGAAAATCCTACAGCTCTCCCTCCTTATGTTGTGCTCTTTCACTCTCTGCCTTTTCTACCCATTCTTGTAGGTAGTTGTTTTGATCACAGATGGGAAATCCAAGGACTCAGTTGAAGATGAAGCCCAGGTCCTGCAGGATAAGGGAGTGACAGTGTTTGCTGTAGGTATGTATGGACAACGCTAAGCTGCAAGCAGCATCTGTCCACCAAGATACCAGATACACACCAGTGTGGGCAGCAGGGCAAGGGAGGTTCTTCTGCCCCTGTGCTCAGCACTGCTCAGGCCACACCTGGAGTGCTGTGTCCAGTTCTGGGCTCCTCCATTGCAGAGAGATGTTGAGGTGCTGGAAGGTGTTTGGAGCAGGGCAGCAAGGCTGGGGAGGGGCCTGGAGCAGAGCCCAGTGAGGAGAGGCTGAGGGAGCTGGGGGTGTGCAGCCTGCAGCAGAGGAGGCTCAGGGCAGAGCTCATTGCTGTCTGCAACTCCCTGCAGGGAGGCTGTAGCCAGGTGGGGTTGGGCTCTGCTGCCAGGCAAGCAGCAACAGAAGAAGGGGACACATTCTCAAGCTGTGGCAGGGGAGGTTTAGGCTGGATGTTGTTAGGAAGTTGTTGTCAGAGAGAGTGATTGGCATTGGAATGGGCTGCCCAGGGAGGTGGTGGAGTTGCTGTGCCTGGAGGTGTTGAAGCCAAGCCTGGCTGAGGCACTTAGTGCCATGGTCTGGTTGATTGGGCAGGGCTGGGTGCTAGGTTGGACTGGCTGAGCTTGGAGCTCTCTTCCATCCTGGTTGGTTCTGTGATACTATGCTGAAGGGGAAGATGCTTGGTGCATTGCTGTCCTCTCCTCTAAAAGCAGCACCCATCCCCAGGCTTAGCGAGCAGTGCAAGTCCAGAGGACTCACATCTGTGCTATTTTGTTGCTGAGGGCTGATTTATTCCATGGAAAGCTGTGAGTTTGCATCTGTCAGAACTACTTGTGAATTCAGGAGGAGTTCAGTCAATACTTCTAGAAAAGCCAAAACATTTTGATGTGACATTTTCAGAAGTGAAATGTTTCTTACTTTTGAAGGTATCCCTTAATGGGGTTCAGAGACCAATGCAGCTCCATGAAAACACATCCATCAGAACAACTCCATGAGCAGGAAGAAGTTTCAGCATCACCCTGCCCCCAAGAGCTAAACCCAGGGTTTTGTTACAAGTCAAATCCTTCCTTTTCCTAAATAAATCATGGGAGAATCATAGAATCAAGCAGGCTGGAAGAGATCTCCAAGCTCAGCCAGGCCAACCTAGCACCCAGCCCTGGCCAATCAACCAGACCATGGCACTAAGTGCCTCAGCCAGGCTTGGCTTCAACACCTCCAGCCACAGCAACTCCACCACCTCCCTGGGCAGCCCATTCCAGTGCCAATCACTCTCTCTGCCAACAACTTCTTCCTGACATCCATCCTAGACCTCCCCCAGGACAACTTGTGAAGAAGGAGTTGCAAGTGGTGCTTCATTGTAGAGGGCAACAAAGTTGATTTGGAGCAGTGTGAGGTGACAGTTAAGGAGAGTTGCTGTGTTTGGGTTTGTTTCCCTCTGCCTTTTTGCTTTAATCCAGCCACAGGGGAACTCTTCCATTTTCACACAGCCTCCCAAAGTCCTGTTGTCTGCTCATCCATCAGAAGGGCAGAAATATCTCTGTATCCAAAAGGAAGGATGCAGCCAACTCCTGCCTTGCTCCTTTTTGCTCTCCACCCAAGAGCTTTGTCCCTCTTGTTCCATTAGCAACTGAATCCTTTGGGTCAATCCCTGGCATACATTTGGAGAGCCTTGACCTTATTTCCTTAGTGGCATTATCTGCTTTACCACATCCAGCTTGGGCCTCCATTTCTTGCTTCATCCTTCAATCTGAGCAGCATGACTCAAGGCACACTATAAGAGCAGAGCAACCCTGAGGAGAGGGACTTGGGGGTGCTGCTGGAGGAGAAGCTCAGCAGGAGCCAGCAGTGTGCACTTGCAGCCCAGAAAGCCAAGCAGAGCCTGGGCTGCAGCAGCAGCAGTGTGGCCAGCAGGGCCAGGGAGGGGATTCTGCCTCCTCTGCTGTACTCTGCTGAGACCCCAGCTGGAGTCCTGCATCCAGCTCTGGAGCCCCTGGGACAAGAGGGCTGTGGAGATGCTGGAGAGTGTCCAGAGCAGGGCCAGGAGGATGCTGAGAGGCTGCAGCAGCTCTGCTGTGAGCACAGCCTGAAAGAGTTGGGGCTGTGCAGGCTGCAGCAGAGGAGGCTCCCAGGTGACCTTCTTGTGGCCTGCCAGGATCTGAAGGGGGCTCCAAAAAAGCTGGGGAGGGACTTTTGAGGCTGTCAGGGAGTGCCAGTCCTGGGGGGAATGGAGCAAAGCTGGAGGTACATTGCTTCCACTTGCTCTTAACAACCCTTTCCAATGCTCATCCTGCCCCACAAGGTGATGTTTGATGTCTTCCCTTCCCTTTCTTTTCTTCTTCTAGGAGTTAAGGATGCTGACAAGAATGAACTGAACAAAATAGCTTCAGAGCCCACTGCAGAGCATCTGCTTTACGTCGATGATTTCCACCTGCTCCACAAGGTAGCCTCCAAGCTCTCTCGAAGGCTCTGCTTCTCTGCCTCCGAGCCGCCACGGCCCAGCAAGCAGACTCTGCAAGGTGCATCTTGGCTCTCCTTTCAGAATCACAGAGTCAGTCAGGTGGTAGTAGCCTCAGCCCTGGAAACCATTCCTGGTCAGGTTGTTCGTGCCTCTGAGCAACCTGCTCTAATTGCAGATCATAAAATCAAGCAGGTTGGAAGAGAGCTCCAAGCTCATCCAGTCCAACCTAGCACCCAGCCCTGGACAACCAACCAGACCATGGCACTAAGTGCCTCAGCCAGGCTTGGCTTCAACACCTTGTTCCTGCTGACTGCAGAGCAGTTGGAATAGATGACCCTGAAAAGTCCCTTTACAACCCAAACCATTCTGCCATTCTAGTCTCTGGTGGCAGCAAGGAGAAGGATCTGGAGAGGGAAGGAGAAGAGGAGGCTCAGGGCAGAGCTCATTGCTGTCTACAACTCCCTGCAGGGAGGCTGTAGCCAGGTGGGGTTTGGCTCTTCTGCAGGCAAGCAGCAACAGAACAAGGGGACAGAGTCTGAAGTTGTGCTAGGGGAGGTCTAGGCTGGATGTTAGGGGGAAGTTGTTGGCAGAGAGTGATTGGCATTGGAATGGGCTGCCCAGGGTGGTGGTGGAGTTGCTGTCCCTGGAGGTGTTGAAGCAAAGCCTGGCTGGGGCACTTAGTGCCATGGTCTGGTTGATTGGCCAGGTCTGGGTACTAGGTTGGACTGGCTGATCATAGAATGAACCAGGTTGGAAGAGACCTCCAAGATCATCCAGTCCAAGCTAGCACCCAGCCTTAGTCAATCTTGGAGGTCTCTTCCATCCTGGTTGATTCAATGGTTCTATGACCTGTGGATTAAGCAGATGCTTGCAGGGGAACTGTAGCCAGAACCAGTTTTGTTTTCCCTTCTCCTGCTGCCAAGCAGTCTGTCAAAAGAAAACTTGCTTGTGTGGCTCTGTCCTGGAAACAGCTCCCAGGATCTCCTGCTCTTTCTGTCTGAGTGAACAGCCTCTGTCCCCAGACTTTCCCTGCACTGGTTAAGTTCACTCCATCAACGAGGAGAAGCCTGCCTGTGTCTAGCACTGCTGCTGCCACAGTCCAAACCAAAGACCTTTCCTTTCTCTTTCTGCAGCTGAGAAGATCATCAGGCCCTGGGATTTGTATGTCAGTGAGCAAAGCCACAGCTCACTGAGAGTCACCTGGATGCCAGCCTCAGGGAGGGTGACAGGCTACCATGTCCACCTCCATCCTTTGCTGCCTTCAGGGCTGCCAGCTTCAGAGGACCAGCGGCAGGTAGAGTTCCATCCTCATTTTGCAGAGCAACAGTTTCAGATCCTGGCTTAGCAGTTAGTCCTCTGCTGAGGCTGCTGATGGCACAGCCTGGTTGAGGAGGCTTTGTTGTGGCCTTTCAGTGCTTCAAGGGGATGATCAGAAAGGTGGAGGCAGACCTTTTGTCAAGGCCTCTTGAGACAGGAGAAGAGCCAAGGGGTTTAAACTAAAAGAGGGAGATTCAAACTAGATAGAAGGAAGATTTCCTTGCCACTGGGGATGGAACCTTGCTCTAGGTTGCTCAGGCAGGTGGTAAATGCTCCATCCCTGGAACCATTCCAAGTAAAGTTGGTTGGGGGTTCTGAGAAACCTGCTCTAGTTGAAGATGTACCTACTGATTGCAGGGACTTTGGGCTAGATGACCTTTAAAAGTCCCTTCCAACACAAACCCTTCCATGATTCTATGGCTAGGACCATGTGCCTCAACCATCCCACTTAGCCCAGTGCACACAGGCTCACAGGGTGTTAGGGGTTGGAAGGGACCCAAGAAGGTCATCCAGTCCAACTACCCTGCCAGTGCAGGACCACACAATCTAGCTCAGGTCACAGAGGAACACATCCAGACAGGCCTTGAAAGGCTCCACAGAAGGAGACTCCACAACCTCTCTGGGCAGCCTGTGCCAGTGCTCTGGGACCCTTCCAGTCAAGAAGTTCCTCCTTGTGTTGAGCTGGAACCTCCTGTGCTGCAGCTTACACCCATTGCTGCTTGTCCTATCCCAGGGAGCAGTGAGCAGAGCCTGTCCCCCCCTCCTGGCAGCCCTCAGATATTGATAAACATTGATCAAATCCCCTCTCAGTCTTCTCTTCTCCAGACTAAACAGCCCCAAGGCCCTCAGCCTCTCCTCATCAGGCAGTGCCCTCCTGTCCCCTCATCATCCTCACAGCCCTCTGCTGGACTCTCTCCAGCAGATCCCTGTCCCTCTGCAACTGGGGAGCCCAAAACTGAAGGCAGTATTCAAGATGAGGTCTCAGCAGGGCAGAGCAGAGGGGCAGGAGAACCTCCCTTGATCTGCTGGACACACTCTGCTTAATGCACCCCAGGACCCCATTGGCCTTCTTGGCCCCCAGGGCACATTGCTGTGCCATGGATGTTCACCCCCAGGTCCCTTTCCTTGGGGCTGCTCTCCAGCAGTCACCTCCCAGCCTGTACTGCTGCATTGGCATAAAGTGCTGAAACTAGAAGGTCCTGTAGATAGGCCACCAGATGTGCTGACTGCTCATGCTGATTTGGGCACTGCTGTTGTGCTGAGATGGAGCTTCTGGGAGTGGTGGCAGGCAGGGAAAGGATGTGGCACCAAACTCCCCTGGGCTGGATGAGGACAGATCAATGAGGAGCACTCTCTCTTTACCTCCATGACACCACCCCTCAAACAAGCCCATCCAGCTTTCCCTGCAAAATCCTCTCTTCCTCTTGCTGCCAAGATTGTTCAGCTTGGGAAGCCCCCTGGGAGTTCTGGCACTGCATTTGTCACATCCCTTGTGGATCCTGCCATATGCACCACGACTTGCTTGGGTTCCACCTGATCCCTGCACAGGCTTTGAGAGCAAGATTGAAGCATAGGAATTGGGTGCCTGAAAGCTTTGATTTCTAGTACTAGAACAAAGCTATGAAATCATCAATTATTAAGGCTGAGATTATTAATTGCATTAATTATTAAGCTTGTGTTTAAGAAGAATGATCGTTCCTGGCTGCTTCAGAATCTCATAAGAGGGTAGTGACAGCACAGAAGTTGTCTGCTCCTCTCTTGTCCTCAGGTTACTTGGAAATCTCCACTGCTGGGCTTGAAAGAAGCTTTCTCTGTCAAAGATGGTTGCTTGCCCTTCATCATCCTAGAATCAGTCAGGGATGGAAGGGAGCACAAGGAGCAGCCAGTCCCAACCCCCCTGCCATGCCCAGGGACACCCTACCCTAGAGCAGGCTGCACACAGCCTTAGCCAGCCTGGCCTCAAACACCTCCAGCCATGGGGCCTCAACCACCTCCCTGAGCAACCTATTCCAGCCTCTCACCACTCTCCTGCTCAGGAGCTTCCTCCTCACATCCACTCTCACTCTCACCACCTCCAGCTTTGTTCCATTCCCTCCAGTCCTGGCACTCCCTGACAGTTTCAAAAGTCCCTCCCCAGGGGAGGGACCAGAGCAGGACCAGGAGGATGCTCAGAGGCTGCAGCAGCTCTGCTGTGAGCACAGACTGAAAGAGTTGGGGCTGTGCAGGCTGCAGCAGAGGAGGCTCCCAGGTGACCTTCTTGTGGCCTTCCAGGATATGAAGGGGACCTCCAAAAAGCTGGGGAGGGACTTTTGAGGAACTGGCTGCTCCTTGTGGTCCCTTCCAACCCTGACTGATTCTGTGACTCTCTCCCACGCTGTGATGCTGTGAAGCATGAAGCCTTTAAGAGGCTTCTCCTCATGGAAGTCAGCTTGCATCAGATGTAGATCCTTGCACTTCTAGCCTGTTGCAAACCTGGGGGTCTTCTCCAGCCACGGAGGTGTTAACAGTGTCCTTTGTCCCACTGTGTAACAGGTGGTGGTGGATGGTAACAAAAGCACCGTGCTGGTGACTGATCTGAAACCCAACACCAAGTATGTCTTCAAAGTGAGGGCCATCTATGGAGATACCCTTGGGGAATCAGCAGCTGTCAAGGGGAAAACAAGTGAGTGTCTCATCTGCAGTAATCCCTGTGTGTTCCTTGTCTGTGTGGGCACAGGGGGGAAAAAAAACCCAAAACACTGAAACAAAACCGCAGCCAAAAACATAGAGGCAAGGGGTGAGGGATGGAGAAGGTAGGAAAGGGTAGGAGGAACCTCTGTGCAAATATCCATGGTGTGGGGTGCAGGATTCTGATTGTAATAGAATCATAGAGGCAGCCTGCAGCAGAGGAGGCTCAGGGCAGAACTCATTGCTGTCTACAACTACCTGCAGGGAGGCTGTAGCCAGGTGGGGTTGGGCTCTGCTGCCAGGCAAGCAGAACCAGAACAAGGGGACAGAGTCTCAAGCTGTGGCAGGGCAGGTCTAGGCTGGATGTTAGGAGGAAGTTGTTGTCAGAGAGAGTGATTGGCATTGGAATGGGCTGCCCAGGGAGGTGGTGGAGTTGCTGTGGCTGGAGGTGTTGCAGCCAAGCCTGGGTGAGGCACTTAGTGCCATGGGCTGGGTGCTTGGCCAGGGCTGGGTGATAGGTTGGGCTGGCTGAGCTTGGAGCTCTCTTCCAACCTGCTTGATTCTAGGATTCTAAGCTCTTTTCCAACCTAAACTACTCCATGGATTGCCACCAGCCATGCCAAACTCTTTTTCTGATGCCCAGCTGGTTGTAATGCTGAGGTTATTTGAATTAGAGGAGAAAGGTCTCTCTTGGTCAGCCCCTGGGATGCAGGACACTGAGTCAGCTGTGATGGATGGGACAGGATTTGCCCCAGAAGTATCTGCTGTGCTTCAAGGATTCTCCAGAGTATAAGGGGTGTATTAATTCTGCCTCCCTCCCTCTGTGCCATGAAGTGCCAAGTCTGCTTTGCCCAAGGGCCTTTGAAGGAGCAGGATTCCTTTCTTCCTTACCTTTCTTCACTCACCTCCTGCAATGTCTTACACTGTTTGTCTTCTTGAGGGAAGCTCTCTGACAGCATGAATAAATGAAGTGCCTCACTGAGGCTGACTCACAGGTTCTTGCCAGGAATAAGATGGGATGTCTTTATGGATGGAAACAAAGTCGTTTGATCTCTTCTTGTTATCCTCAACACAAAGCCAGGGGCAGAAGCTATAAATCAGCCTGCCATGGCTGGTTGGATCAAAAGGGGCTCCTCTTTGTAGGAGTTGCATTCATGGGTGCAAGGAACATTTGATTCATGTCTCCTTGCTCAGTCTGCATGAAACCACTGCAGAGCTCAGGAGGAACAGACTGAAAGTCTGCAGCAGCTCTGCTATGAGCACAGACTGAAAGAGTTGGGGCTGTGGAAGCTGGAGCAGAGGAGGCTCCCAGGTGGCCTTCTTGTGGCCTGCCAGGATCTGAAGTGGGCTACAAAAAAGCTGGGGAGGGACTTTTGAGGGTGTGAGGGAGTGCCAGGACTGGGGGGAGTGGAGCACAGCTGGAGATGGGTAGGTTCAGACTGGACACGAGGAGGAAGTTGTTGAGCAGGAGAGTGGTGAGAGGCTGGAATGGGTTGCCCAGGGAGGTGGTTGAGGCCCCATGGCTGGAGGTGTTTGAGGCCAGGCTGGCTGAGGCTGTGTGCAGCCTGCTCTAGGGTAGGGTGTCCCTGGGCATGGCAGGGGGGTTGGAACTGGCTGCTCCTTGTGGTCCCTTCCAACCCTGCCTGATTCTGTGATTCTGCATGCCTCGTGGGTGCATCTTTAACAGCTCCCAACACCACTCACAGAGGCAGCCCATAAGCACTTCTCCACGGGAGGGCTGTAGCCCACTTCTCAAGCAGACAAAGGTTTGGAAGAGGTGGAGGGGTGGTGGCTTTTGAAGAGACCTGGTGCTGCTCACCTTTGTGTCCTTGAAGGGGAAGTTTTTTTTCCAAGCCCCTTTGCCATAGCACTTTATTTACACCTCAATTACCACAATGTTTTTGTACCCCAAAGCACCTCTGCCTCCAGTCACTAATTTCCGTGTGATAGAAGAAGGAATTTTTAGCTTGAAGGTGGCTTGGACACCTCCACTGGGCAAGCTGGAGGGCTACAAGATCTACATCCCCAGAGGTGAGTTCAGATTTGATTGGTTTGCTGTAAAAAGAGCAATGATCCAAGGACAAGAAGGGTGCTGGTTTGTGCAAGGAGCAATGCACTGTGATGTTCCTGGTGTTAGTCTGGAAGGGAGCCAGGTTGGCCTCTTCCAGACAGCAGAGTTCCTGCAGGAGCACAGCATGCATTGGATTGGGAAGCATTTCTCATCTAGCCTAGCTCCTGGTGATATTCACTCTGAAATGGGACAAGGACTGGCTGGAGGGCTGGGGCCAGAGAGTGGTGATGAATGGTGCCACATCCAGCTGGCAGCTGGCACCAGTGGTGTGCCTCAAGGATCAGTGCTGAACCCAGTCCTGGTCAATATCTTTATTGATGATCTGGACCAGGGGATTGAGTCCAGCAGCAGTGAGTCTGCAGATGACACAAACCTAGGAGCAGTGTGGAGCTGCTGGAGGGAGGAGAGCCCTGCAGAGGGACCTGGCCAGGCTGCATGGGTGGGCAGAGGCCAATGGGATGAGACTGAACAAGGCCAAGGGCAGGGTTCTGCACTTTGGTCACAACAACCCCAAGCAGCACTACAGGATGGGGCCAGAGTGGCTGAGAGCAGCCAGGCAGAGAGGGCCCTGGGGGTGCTGGGGGAGAGGAGCTGAAGCTGAGGCAGCAGTGCCCAGGTGGGCAGCAGAGCCAATGGCATCCTGGGCTGGCTCAGGAGCAGTGTGGGCAGCAGGACAAGGGAGGTTCTTGTGCCCCTGTGCTCAGCACTGCTCAGGCCACCCCTGGAGTGCTATGTCCAGTTCTGGGCTCCTCCATTGCAGAGAGATGTTGAGGTGCTGGAAGGTGTTTGGAGCAGGGCAGCAAGGCTGGGGAGGGGCCTGGAGCAGAGCCCTGTGAGGAGAGGCTGAGGGAGCTGGGGGTGTGCAGCCTGCAGAAGAGGAGGCTCAGGGCAGAGCTCATTGCTGTCTGCAGCTGCCTGCAGGGAGGCTGTAGCCAGGTGGGGTTGGGCTCTGCTGCCAGGCAAGCAGCACCAGAAGAAGGGGACACAGCCTGAAGCTGTGCCAGGGCAGGTCTAGGCTGGATGTTAGGAGGAAGTTGTTGGCAGAGAGAGTGATTGGCATTGGAATGGGCTGCCCAGGGAGGTGGTGGAGTTGCTGTGCCTGGAGGTGTTGAAGCCAAGCCTGGCTGGGGCACTTAGTGCCATGGTCTGGTTGATTGGCCAGGGCTGAGTGCTAGGTTGGACTGGCTGAGCTTGGAGGTCTCTTGAACCTGGTTGACTCTGATTCTCTGTTGTGAAGACACCCCCACGGGATACAGACCCTGGACAATGAGAAGGCTTCACTGTGACTCTCCTTGATTTTGCAGCCAACAGACCAGGAACGACCTACGAGCAGATTCTGCCAGGTGAAGTCTCTTCCCATGTGCTGAATGACTTGCAAGAGGACAGAGAATACAGCATCAGCATCTATGCAGTGTACCCTCAGGGGCCAAGCCAGCCTGTGGCTGCTGTGGGGAGAACATGTAAGAGGTTTGACTTTTTGACTGGTCCCTTCTTGCCCTGGGTGCTCATCCACACCCTTTGGTGTTAAGCACCTCACAGCTGATGGCCACCACAGCTATATGTGCAGTGTTCAACAGCTCCTTAACTCCAACACTGCATCCTGACCTTCTCCCATGGCATGGGCATCCCCTGACCCCATTGTGCCACTTGGGAGGAAGGGTGGGAGATCTACCAGAGGCTTGCTTCCCCTCCTGATTTGTACCCACACTTCATAAAGTAGGTGAGGTTGGTGCATTAGAGGGGTTGGGACTGGAAAGCAACAGCCTCATAGAATCAGTCAGGGTTGGAAGGGAGCACAAGGAGCAGCCAGTGCCAACCCCCCTGCCATGCCCAGGGACACCCTACCCTAGAGCAGGCTGCACACAGCCTCAGCCAGCCTGGCCTTAAACACCTCCAGCCATGGGGCCTCAACCACCTCCCTGGGCAACCCATTCCAGCCTCTCACCACTCTCCTGCTCAACAACTTCCTCCTCACCTCCACTCTGACTCTCCCCTTCCTTCTCCTCCTTCCAGTGAAGCTCCTGCCTGTGAAAAGCATCCTGCTGCAGAACCAAACCACTGACACACTCCAGGCAAGGTGGAGCCCTGTCCAGGGAGCAACAGGCTACAGACTCACTTGGACATCAGCAGCTGGAGGTACATGCAGCAATGCAGGGCAGATGCATCCCTGGGCAGGGAGATGGAGAGGCAGGAGCTCTGAGGTTCCCAAGGCACCTTCTGTGTCCAGCCATGCAACAAGGAGCTGGAGGCAGCCAGGTCTTTTGGAGTCAGTGGGTGGTGGTTTCTGCTCAGGGGGATGAGTCAGGAGCTTGCAACAGAGCCGTGCCATGGATGCAGGTGGCAAACTCTGCCATGGATGAAGAAATCACAGAATCATAGAATCAGTCAGGGTTGGAAGGGATCACAACGATCAGCCAGTTCCAAACCCCCTGCCATGCCCAGGGACACCCTACCCTAGAGCAGGCTGCACACAGCCTCAGCCAGCCTGGCCTTAAACACTTTCAGGGGTGTTAAAGGGCAATACCTGCTTTGGCTTGGCATAAAGCAGCTAACAAGCATCCAGCCTTGTTAATGTGGGATTAGTGATGGATTTACTGGACCTGAGTGGGCAAGCTGATCTAGTCCAACCTAGCACCCAGCCCTGGCCAAGCACCCAGACCATGGCACCAAGTGCCTCAGCCAGGCTTGGCTTCAACACCTTCAGGCACAGCCACTCCACCACCTCCCTGGGCAGCCCATTCCAATGCCAATCACTCTCTCTGTGAAGAGCTTCCTCCTAACATCCAGCCTAGACCTGCCCTGGCACAGCTTGAGACTGTGTCCCCTTGTTCTGTTGCTGCTTGCCTGTCAGAAGAGCCCAACCCCACCTGGCTACAGCCTCCCTTCAGGCAGCTGCAGGCAGCAATGAGCTCTGCCCTGAGCCCCCTCTGCTGCAGGCTGCACACCCCCAGCTCCCTCAGCCTCGGTTTGATTTCAGCTCTCCGAGTCCGCAGACAGAAGGGATGCAGGCAGAGTGGGTGGGAGCAGGGGGCTGGGGCTCAGGCTGCTGCGGGCAGTAGATGGGGACGTGGCTCCCTCCAGTGGCCACATTGCAGATTGCAGCTTCCCCTCCAGAACGCACAGCTCTCGCCGGCACCTCTCTGCCCCTCTGAAATGGGGAGTGTGTCTCCCGCCCGCCAGGGACTGGGCTTGAACTCTTCTCCTGCCATTCCCAGAGCTTTATCTGAGCAGTTTCTACTTCGTGTCGGGGCCGCAGAAATGAAGAAAAAGTCGGAACAGTGTAGCCAGCAGTTCAAGAGAGGCTCTTGTGCCCCTGGGCTCAGCACTGCTCAGGCCACCCCTGCAGTGCTGTGTCCAGTTCTGGGCTCCTCCATTGCAGAGAGATGTTGAGGTGCTGGAAGGTGTTTGGAGCAGGGCAGCAAGGCTGGGGAGGGGCCTGGAGCAGAGCCCTGTGAGGAGAGGCTGAGGGAGCTGGGGGTGTGCAGCCTGCAGCAGAGGAGGCTCAGGGCAGAGCTCATTGCTGCCTGCAGCTGCCTGCAGGGAGGCTGTAGCCAGGTGGGGTTGGGCTCTGCTGCCAGGCAAGCAGCAACAGAAGAAGGGGGCATAGTCTCAAGTTGTGGCAGGGCAGGTCTAGGCTGGATGTTAGGAGGAAGTTGTTGTCAGAGAGAGTGATTGGCATTGGAATGGGCTGCCCAGGGAGGTGGTGGAGTTGCTGTGCCTGAAGGTGTTGCAGCCAAGCCTGGCTGGGGCACTTAGTGCCATGGTCTGGGTGCTTGGCCAGGGCTGGGTGCTAGGTTGGGTTGGCTGAGCCTGGAGGTCTCTTCCAACCTGCTTGATCCTCTGATCAGGTAGTTCTCATGTGCTGCAGGGAAGGCACGATGGCACTCCAGCACTGAGTCACCCAGGGGCGTGGACCCTCCTATCTGACTGTTCACAGACCCCTAAGTGGACATTTGATTATTGCCTTTGACCTGCAGAGCCCCGAGCTGTCTTGATCTGTTGATGGCCACTGAGGTCTACCCAAGAGGCTGTGTGTTGTTTCCATCCAGACATACATTAGGTCCTCAAGCAAGAGATGTTCTTCTTGCACTCATAGCACTACAGTCCTCAGTTTGAGGATGCTGCTGGTGCATGTTCAAGCCAGAGGGCTGAAACGTTGTTCAGTCTCTCACACTGTGTAGTTCTCAAGTGATTGCATGATTGGCCTCTGCTTTCCCAGTCAGGGACATCTAAGGAGGTTGATTCTCCTTGGCCTTGACCCAGGGGAGCTCAGATATCATTTCCCTTTGCAGAGGGAAGCATCCAGGATGTGAATCTCAGCAACACCTACAGCTACTACATGATCCAGGGGCTGCAGCCTGGCACTGAGTACACTGTCACCATCAACCCTGTCTTTGGGGATGTGGAGGGGCCAGTGGTGAGCAGGAAAGCAGCAACAGGTGAGTGGCCTACATCAGGAGTGGGAGGCAGAGCCAGGAGATATGGATGGGAATTCAAGCTGTGCTGGCACCACCGAGCTGGTGTAATTTGTGGTCCCCACCCTGCCTGTCGTCTGATGCAGAAAGCATTCTGGGTCACCACAGTTTTAGAGGGCCACTTAGAGGCTGTTGAGACTTTGATGCAATTGGTCAACTTGACTCTCTTGCAGTGGCATCAAGCACTGTCCAGATGCTGAAAGTGAGTGAGATATCCATCAACAGAGCTCTGGTTTCCTGGGACTCAGTTGCTGGGGCCACGGGCTACCGAGTGGCTTGGGGTCCTACACCAGGTAAGATCCTACCTCACCTCCCACTCCCTCTGTAGCATGAGAGAGAAGGCACTGGGAAGCTCAGGGATGCCTAGTTTAGGGCATCTCATCAAGTTGTCTGAGCAGCCTCTCCTACAACTTCAGGATGTGAACTGGAGGTCTTCAAGAAAAGACTGGATGAGGCACTCGGTGCCATGGTCTGGTTGACTGGGCAGGGCTGGGTGCTAGGTTGGGCTGGATGAGCTTGGAGCTCTCTTCCAACCTGGTTGATTCCATGAACCAAAGATGATTCCTGGAATTGCCCCATAGTGCTATCAGGCAGAGTTTCTGCAGCACCTATGTTCAGCCTGACCTAAGCCAAAGGCAGAGAGCAAGAGTCCTACACCACCTTAACTGGTCCTCAGGGAAGAAGGGGTGCTGGTCATCTAGCACAGGGATGTTGCTGCCCCTTCAGATCACAGAATTCCAGCAGAATGAGAGCTGGAAAACACCCCTGGAGGTCATCTAGCCCAAACATCCTGTTAAAGAAGGTTCACCCAGAGCAGGTTGCAGAGGATAGAATGGTTTAGGTTGGAAGGGACCTCAAAGATCATTCAGTTCCAACTCCCCACCGTAGGCAGGGACACCTCCCACTAGAACAGGTCACTCAAGGCCTCATCCAACCTGGTCTTCAACAGCTCCAGGGAGGGAGCAGCCACAACCTCCCTGGGAAACCTGTGCCAGTGTCTCACCACCCTCACTGCAAAGAACTTCTTCCTAATAACGAGATTAAATCTCCCCTCTGCCAGTTCAAACCCATTCCTCCTCCTCCTGTCATTACAAGAGCTTGTCAACAGTCCCTTCCCAGCCTTCCTGGAGGACCCCTTCAGATACTGGAAGGCCGCTCCAAGGTCTCCTCAAAGCCTTCTCTTCTCCAGGCTGCAGAGCCCCAACTCTCTCAGCCTGTCCTCATAGATTGCAATGTCCATGTGAGTTTGGAATCCCTTGAGAGAAGGAGACTCCACAACCTCTCTGGGCAGCCTTCTCCAGGGCTCCAGCATTCTTACAGGAAGGAATTCTCTCCTCAGGTTCAGACAGAACCCCCTGGGTTCTGGTTTGTGCCCATTGCCTCTTGTCCTGTTTCTGGGAACCACTGAAAAGAGTCTGGCCCCATTCTTTTCATATCCACCCTTTGATCAGCATTGAGAATCCTAGAATGGTAGGTGTTGGAATTGACCTCTGGAGATCATGAAAGCCAAGCCCAGAAGATCCCTGAATCATAGAGTCAGTCAGGGTTGGAAGGGACCACAAGGAGCAGCCACTTCCAACCCCCCTGCCATGCCCAGGGATACCCTATCCTAGAGCAGGCTGCACACAGCCTCAGCCAGCCTGGCCTTAAGCAGCTCCAGGGGTGTTTAAGGGCAGTACCTCCTTTGGCTTGGCATAAAGCAGCTAACAAGTATCCAGCCTTGTTAACATGGGATTAGTGATGGACACCTTACCCTAGAGCAGGCTGCCCACAGCCTCATCCAGTCTGGCCTTAAGCAGCTCCAGTGGTGTTTAAGGGCAATGCCTGCTTTGGCTTGGCATAAAGCAGCTAACAAGCATCCAGCCTTGTTAACACAGGATTAGTGATGGACATCCCACCCTAGAGCATCCTGGCCTTAAGCACCTCCAGGAACAGGGCCTCAACCACCTCCCTGGGCAACCCATTCCTGGCTCTCACCACTCTCATGCTGAAGAACTTTCTTCTCAAATGAAGGTCCCTAACTGAGACACTGCTGTGGGCCCTGGGTGTGAGAGCTGGATTGGTTCCTTCAGTTCCTCTCAGCTGGTTTGGCTCCTCCAGTCAAACTCCCAAATCAACAGCCCCAGGAGAACTCTCTCCTGCCCCAGCACACACCTGGGTGTCCTATAGCAAAGGCTGGGCTGGAGATGGAGTGCCAAGGAGAGCACAGTGTCTTCGCATGCAGCAGAGCTTCTCCCTGACCTCTTCTATCCTCCTCCTCCTCTGCTTTGCTTTCTCTCTTCCAAAGAGTTCCTCGGCAGGGACCGTCCTCGGCAGGTGGCCCTCAACAAGTCAGCCACAGCCTACCAGCTGCGCAGCCTGGCCCCCGACACCGACTATGTGATTTCCCTCTCCGTGCTCTTCGGCTGGGCGCAGGGACCGGGGGTCACCGCCTCGGCCCGGACGCGTGAGTGGGGCGGCAGGGGCAGGGGCGCGGGGGTGGCAGGGGAGCTGGGGCGGCAGGGCGCTCTGGGGGCAGGGGGCGCTGGGGCGGGAGGGGCGCTCCGGGGGCAGGGCTCTCGGCTGGGGCGGCAGGGGCGCTCCGGGGGCAGGGCGCTCGGCTGGGGGGGCAGGGCGCTCCGGGGGCAGGGCGCTCGGCTGGGGCGGCAGGGGCGCCTCGGGGGCAGGGCGCTCGGCTGGGGCGGCAGGGGCGCCTCGGGGGCAGGGCGCTCGGCTGGGGCGGCAGGGCGCTCCGGGGGCAGGGCGCTCGGCTGGGGGGGCAGGGCGCTCCGGGGGCAGGGCGCTCGGCTGGGGGGGCAGGGCGCTCCGGGGGCAGGGCGCTCGGCTGGGGCGGCAGGGCGCTCCGGGGGCAGGGCGCTCGGCTGGGGGGGGCAGGGCGCTCCGGGGGCAGGGCGCTCGGCTGGGGGGGGCAGGGCGCTCCGGGGGCAGGGCGCTCGGCTGGGGCGGCAGGGGCGCCTCGGGGGCAGGGCGCTCGGCTGGGGGGGGCAGGGCGCTCGGCTGGGGGGGCAGGGGGCGCTGGGGCGGCAGGGCGCTCCGGGGGCAGGTGGCGCTGGGGCGGCAGGGCGCTCCGGGGGCAGGGGGCGCTGGGGCGGTAGGGGCGCTCCGGGGGCAGGTGGCGCTGGGGCGGCAGGGGCGCTCCGGGGGCAGGTGGCGCTGGGGCGGCAGGGCGCTCCGGGGGCAGGGGGGCGCTGGGGCGGCAGGGCGCTCCGGGGGCAGGGGCGCTGGGGCGGGAGGGCGCTCCGGGGGCAGGGGGCGCTGGGGCGGGAGGGGCCCTCCGGGGGCAGGTGGCGCTGGGGCGGCAGGGCGCTCTGGGGGCAGGGGCGCTGGGGCGGCAGGGCTCTCGGCTGGGGCGGCAGGGGCGCTCCGGGGGCAGGGCTCTCGGCTGGGGCGGCAGGGGCGCTCCGGGGGCAGGGCTCCGGGGACAGGGCGCTGGGGGGGCAGGGGCGCTCCGGGGACGGGGCGCTCCGGCACGGCTGTGCTGGTTGGAAGCAGGGTAGAATGTTCTGGTGAGAAGAACCAGATCACAGGCTGTGAAAGGAAAGCAGTGGCGATGTCTACTGCCCTCAGAGGCTTGCTGAAGGAGAAGGGAAAACACTAGATAACGCTCAGGCCATTTTTGTCTCGCTCTGCCTTGGGCTGCTGGCTGAGCTGCATCTCCCTAACCTCACCTGCCACTCACCTTTGCTTCCTAACCTCTTGGCTGAACCTCTGTTCTTCCTTGGGACTGGGGTAAGGTGCAGGGGTGGTTGGGAGCCCCTCCTGGGGACTCAGGTTTCTGGGAGTCGCCTGCAGCAGAGGAGGCTCAGGGCAGAGCTCATTGCTGCCTGCAGCTGCCTGCAGGGAGGCTGTAGCCAGGTGGGGTTGGGCTCTGCTGCCAGGCAAGCAGCAACAGAAGAAGGGGACACAGTCTGAAGCTGTGGCAGGGCAGGTCTAGGCTGGATGTTAGGAGGAAGTTGTTGTCAGAGAGAGTGATTGGCATTGGAATGGGCTGCCCAGGGAGGTGGTGGAGTCTCTGTGGCTGGAGGTGTTGAAGCCAAGCCTGGCTGGGGCACTTGGTGCCATGGTCTGGTTGATTGTTTAGGGCTGGGTGCTAGGTTGGACTGGCTGAGCTTGGAGCTCTCTTCCAGCCTGGCTGATTCTGTGATTCAGAGGCAGGATCCTCACTTTTGGTCCGGACCTTAAGCAGCGTAAGCTGGCATCTCTGGGTGAGGATAATGAGGCAACTGAGGAACAGAGATGCCAGTTCTAAGCCTTTTACATTATGTTTGCCTCATTATACGGACCAAAAGGAGCCCCGTGGGGTGGTAGTCTAATGCTGTCATCTTCTTCTTGCAGTTCCCCTTGGCTACGTCCCCAATTTCAAGGTGGTGTCCTTCACCAGCACAAGCTTGTCTCTGACATGGAGTCCCATGGCAGCTGCCACCAGATTCAAAGTCACCTGGAGCCCAGTGAGAGCAGGCAAAGGTGAGTGGAGAAGGGGTGCACAGGCTCGTTTCTGGCATGGACCTGTCTCTCTGTCTGGGGCTATGGGAGGCACTTTTCCATAGTCTTTATCTACTAACAAGAATCACAGAATCCACCAGGTTGGAAAAGACCTCTGAGCTCAGCCAGTCCAACCTAACACCCAGCTCTATCCAATCACAGGATCAACCAGGTTGGAAGAGACCTCTGAGCTCATCCAGCCCAACCTAGCACCCAACCCTAGCCAGTCAACCACACCATGGCACTAAGTGCCCCATCCAGGCTTGGCTGCAACACCTCCAGCCACAGCAACTCCACCACCTCCCTGGGCAGCCCATTCCAATGCCAATCACTCTCTCTGACAACAACTTCCTCCTAACATCCAGACTAGACCTGCCCTGGCACAGCTTCAGGCTGTGTCCCCTTCTTCTGTTGCTGCTTGCCTGGCAGCAGAGCCCAACCCCACCTGGCTACAGCCTCCCTTCTACCTTCTCTCCATCCCTCTGCCTTATCCCAGACTTTGCCTTGCTTTAGGGGTGAGTTTGGAGACTCAGCCAGAGGAGGTTAGGAAGCAGAAGGTTTAGTTACACAGACAGCAGGTTAGAGAGAAGGGAGGCAGCCAAATCCAGAGAGCAACTCTGTTATCTATGTTTCTCTTCTTGTTCTTATCCATCTCAGCAAGCCTATGAGTGCAGTAGCCATCAGCATTGTTTCCTTTTCACAGCCTGTAACCCAATTCCTCTCACTAAAATATCCCAGCTGGGCTCCAACTAGCACAAGGCAGTGGCATCATTGTTCTGGCCAATGAATTCAAAGCTTCATGCCTTATTTAGACCACACAGGCACGTTGAGTGGGCAGCACAAGACACCAGACATGTGGTGTGAAGCCCCTAGCCCTCAAGGCTTTGCTGGGGCCAAGCAGTTATTGTTTGCTCATCTACTCAGCTTCCTGGACCTGCAACAGGAGGAGGAGAGTGAGGGTTAAATAGGCCTGGCAGGAGTTATGCTCTACCAGGGCACTTAGTTTGCACCCTCAGTGGCTCCTTCTCTTCCACCCTGGTTGATTCTATGGTTCTCTCCTTGCATGCAAACAGTAGCACAGTGAGGAATGACTGCTTCCTTCAAAGAAGAGGCCACCAGCTTCACTGGTGACCTCTAGGCTGTGGTGACCTTGACCTGGGTCCCTGGTAGGTAGCAGACCTCCCTTTGGAGTGGGTCAGGTCTGCATTTTGGGCCTTCTGCATATTTGGCCTTCTGAAGGGAGGCTGTAGCCAGGTGGGGTTGGGCTCTGCTGCTAGGCAAGCAGCAACAGAACAAGGGGACACAGTCTCAAGCTGTGCCAGGGCAGGTCTAGGCTGGATGTTAGGAGGAAGTTGTTGTCAGAGAGAGTGACTGGCATTGGAATGGGCTGCCCAGGGAGGTGGTGGAGTCTCTGTGGCTGGAGGTGTTGAAGCCAAGCCTGGCTGAGGCACTTAGTGCCATGGTCTGGTTGATTGGGCAGGGCTGGGTGCTAGGTTGGGCTGGGTGAGCTTGGAGGTCTCATTCCAACCTGTTTGATTCTATGATTCTTGCTATTCTTGTTCTTCTCACTTACTCCCTGGGATAGGACAAGGAGCAGTGGGTGTAAGCTGCAGCACAGGAGGTTCCAGCTCAGCACAAGGGGGAACTTCTTGACTGGAAGGGTCCCAGAGCACTGGCACAGGCTGCCCAGAGAGGTTGTGTTGGGGTCTCCTTCTCTGGAGCCTTTCAAGGCCTGTCTGGATGTGTTCCTCTGTGCTCTGTATTAGATAGGATTGTCCTGCTGTGGCAAGGGAGTTGGACTGGATGATCTCCTGGGGTCCCTTCCAACCCCTAACATCCTGTGAGCCTATGGTGACCTCCAAGCTCTGAAGTATCCCTTTTGTTTTCACAGGCAAGCAGCTTGCCAAGACTCAGTACCTGGGCAGCAGAGTGTTGGCTTACCAGATCGAGCCCTTGCTGCCCAACACCCTGTACCAAGTCAGCATTCAGGCTGTCTTCAGCAAGACCGAGGGGCCCGAGGTGACTCTGACTCACCACACAGGTATGTCCTGGTGGAACAAGCCCCTCCTTGTGCTGGGATGCAGAGGCTGGATTCATGGTTCTGGGCATTGCACACTGGTGGTGGAGTGATATTAGCAATGCTTGTAGCTGGTAGTAGTAATCCATGCCCCTTCCTGTGGGGAGCAGCAGCTGAGTTCCTGTGACAGGTTAAGCAGGCTTGGCACAGATGGGCAACCCCGGACACATGAACACTCTCCTCAGGCTTGTTTATCCACAGCCATCTAACCTGGGGGTAAAAGCTGGATGTAAGTCAGCAACACAGAGTCACAATGAGGTCTGCTCTGAGCCTCCTCTGCTGCAGGCTGCACACAGGGCTCTGCTCCAGGCCCCTCCCCAGCCTTGCTGCCCTTCTCTGGGCACCTTCCAGCACCTCAACATCTCTCTGCAATGGAGGAGCCCAGAACTAGACACAGCACTCCAGGGGTGGCCTGAGCAGTGCTGAGCACAGGGGCACAAGAACCTCCCTTGTCCTGCTGCCCACACTGCTCCTGAGCCAGCCCAGGATGCCATTGGCTCTGCTGCCCACCTGGGCACTGCTGCCTCAGCTTCAGCTCCTCTCCCCCAGCACCCCCAGGGCCCTCTCTGCCTGGCTGCTCTCAGCCACTCTGGCCCCAGACTGCAGTGCTGCTTGGGGTTGTTGTGGCCAAAGTGCAGAACCTGCCCTTGGCCTTGTTCAGTCTCATCCCCTTGGCCTCTGCCCACCCATGCAGCCTGGCCAGGTCCCTCTGCGAGGTGAGATGTGAGTGAGATCCCTCACTTCACTACATGGTGCTCCTCTCCCTGGATTGATTAGGCAATGCAGCCTGGCATCCCAAACACCTGACCTCTAATGTTTCCAGGTGGGACATCTGCCAGCTCCATGGGCAATCCAGGCTCATTTCTCACCACCTTCACTGTCCTGCTATTGCTGCTGATTTCTTGGCTTTCCTGATCTTCTGCTGCTTCTACCTGCTAATGCTGCTGATTTCGTGGCTTCCCTACTCTTCTGCTGCCTTGCTAGACAGTGGCATCATGACTAACAGAGGCTTAAACCCCACCTCTGCTGTTTGCCTCTGGCAGCAGGACCTCACAGAGAGTTACCAGCAACTCCAGTGACTTCTGCAGAACTGGGCATGATGAGATCCCCATCCATATCTCCTAGCAGTGTGCAAACCACTCTTCTTCCACCAGCCACCACCACAGCACTACCACCAAGCCCAGAGACCTCACTATTGACCACTGCAGCATCTACGTTGCCATCGACAACCCTTCCTGGGCCAAGTGAGTGTATGTCCATGTGTGATGTGATGACAATGTCACAGTAGGTCAAAACCACTTCTCTGGCCTCAGGAGCCACAGTTAGTGCCTGTTGACTAAGCAGTGAAAAAGGACAATATCTCTCAGCACTGCCCTGTAAGGCAAAGGTGCTGCCTGCTCACTCCTCGACCCTTGGCATCACAAGAGGTCTTGGGTTGGTTTTGCTGCTCTGAACAGGAAGAAACTTACTTCTGCTTTAGGGCCTCCAGGTTATGGAGCTCCTCTTTTCTCTCTGCAGTCTGTGGCAAGCTCAAAGCAGATGTTGGCTTCCTGGTGGATGAGTCCTCAAGTATTGGCCAGAGCAATTTCAACAAAGTGAAGGATTTCCTCTTCTGGGTTGTTTCCTACTTTCCAAAGATTGGGCCTGAAGGGACACAGGCAAGATGCTGTTCTTCTGTTTCCTGAAGCTGGTTTCCTTCCAAGTCTTCACCTGGTGCTCATCCTTGTGAGCACTCTGATTGCTCACATGTTATGGGTCAGAAAGGCTTAGTGCTCTGCCCAAAGATGTGTAGTGCACAGGGATGTGAGGGTTTGCACTCACAGAATTAACCAGGTTGGGAAAGACCTCTGGGGTCATCCAGTCCAACCTACACCTCACCCTTCTACTTCATACAATAGAATCATAGAATCAGTCAGGGTTGGAAGGGAGCACAAGGAGCAGCCAGTTCCAACCCCCCTGCCATGCCCAGGGACACCCTACCCTAGAGCAGGCTGCACACAGCCTCAGCCAGCCTGGCCTCAAACACCTCCAGCCATGGGGCCTCAACCACCTCCCTGGGCAACCCATTCCAGCCTCTCACCACTCTCCTGCTCAACAACTTCCTCCTCACCTCCACTCTGAACTCTCTCCACCTCCAGCTTTGCTCCATTCCCCCCAAGTCCTGGCACTCCCTCACAGCCTAAAAAGTCCCTCCCCAGCTTTTTTGGAGGCTCCCTTCAGATACTGGAAGGCCACAAGAACTTTCTCCTCATGTCTAATCTGATAAACTAATCAACCAGACCATGGCACTAAGTGCCTCATCCAGGCTTGGCTGCAAAACCTCCAGGCACAGCAACTCCACCACCTCCCTGGGCAGCCCATTCCAATGCCAATCACTCTCTCTGACAACAATTTCCTCCTAACATCCAGCCTAGACCTGCCCTGGCCAGCTTGAGGCTGCATCCCCTTCTTCTGTTGCTGCTTGCCTGGCAGCAGAGCCCAACCCCACCTGGCTACAGCCTCCCTTCAGGGTGTTCTAGACAGCAATGAGCTCTGCCCTGAGCCTCCTCTGCTGCAGGCTGCACCCCCCCAGCTCCCTCAGCCTCTCCTCACAGGGCTTGTATTAAAGGTCTGTGCCAAGCAAACCACTTCTGTCAGTCTGTGACCCAGTCTGCAAGAAGCACAACCTCTTCCTACTCCTCTTGCACCACAACCAGCTGCATTATCTCACTGAAGTCAGCTTACTGAGTGATGGCCAATTTGCTGTGTGTCCTCCACCTTTGTCACAAGCCCCTTTCCTTTGGCAGGTTGCTGTTGCTCAGTACAGTGAGGATCCCAGGGCAGCTTTCTACTTCAACCAGTACCGTGACCGCAGCAGTGCCCTGAGAGCCATCAAGGGGCTGAGCTACGCTGGAGGCAACACGAAAACAGGTGAGCTGCACACACAGAGTGACCTCTTGAGTGCTTTGAACCCCTGTACTGGCACAGCTAGAGAGTCTGAGAGTGTTTCCTGGTGGAAGGGACCTTTCAAGGTCATCTAGTCCAAACTTGCTGCAGTCAGCAGGGATATCATAGAATCAAGCAGGCTGGAAGAGAGCTCCAAGCTCATCCAGCCCAACCTAGCACCCAGCCCTGGCCAATCAACCAGACCATGGCACTGAGTGCCTCAGCCAGGCTTGGCTTCAACACCTCCAACCACAGAGACTCCACCACCTCCCTGGGCAGCCCATTCCAATGCCAATCACTCTCTCTGCCAACAGCTTCCTCCTAACATCCAGCCCAGACCTCCCCTGGCACAGCTTCAGGCTGTGTCCCCTTCTTCCTTTGCTGCTTGCCTGGCAGCAGAGCCCAACCCCACCTGGCTACAGCCTCCCTGCAGGCAGCTGCAGACAGCAATGAGCTCTGCCCTGAGCCTCCTCTGCTGCAGGCTGCACCCCCCCAGCTCCCTCAGCCTCTCCTCACAGGGCTCTGCTCCAGGCCCCTCCCCAGCCTTGCTGCCCTTCTCTGGACACCTTCCAGTATCTTTAACTAGATTGGGTATGTCAGAGACCCAAACAGCCTGACCTGGAATAGCTCCAGAGATCTACCACCTTTCTGGGCAACCTGGGGCAGGATCTCACCATCCTCAGCCTCAAATATTTCTTCCTTCTATCAGTCTATTTTTTTTCCTTTCAACCCACCCACCCCTTGTCCTGTCACAATAGGCCTTGCTATAAGATCTGTCTCTTCTTTTCTTCTTGCCCCCTGTAAGAACTGAAAGGCCACAGGAAGGTCTCCCCAGAGCCTTGTTGTCTTCAGACTGAACAGCTCCAACTCTCTCAGCTTTTCAGTCTTTATGGTCCAAAGCTCTTCTAAATCTGAGAGCAGAGGATTGAATTTAGCTTTGTTCTCAAGGATTCTCTTTCCAGCTTGCCCCAGTGGCTGTTGTCCATGCTCTAGTTCTCACTGTTGGGTTGCTTGTCATTATTTCAGAGAAGCATAGAATCAGTCAGGGTTGGAAGGGAGCACAAGGAGCAGCCAGTTCCAACCCCCTGCCATGCCCAGGGACACCCTACCCTAGAGCAGGCTGCACACAGCCTCAGCCAGCCTGGCCTCAAACACCTCCAGCCATGGGGCCTCAACCACCTCCCTGGGCAACCCATTCCAGCCTCTCACCACTCTCCTGCTCAACAACTTCCTCCTCACCTCCACTCTCACTCTCCCCACCTCCACCTTTGCTCCATTCCCCACACTCCTGCCACTCCCTCACAGCCTCAAAAGTCCCTCCCCAGCTTTTCTGGAGGCCCCTTCAGATGCTGGAAGGCCACAAGAAGGTCACCTGGGAGCCTCCTCTGCTCCAGCCTGCCCAGCCCCAACTCTTTCAGGCTGTGCTCACAGCAGAGCTGCTGCAGCCTCTGAGCATCCTCCTGGCCCTGCTCTGGACACTCTCCAGCATCTCCACAGCCCTCTTGTCCCAGGGGCTCCAGAGCTGGCTGCAGGACTCCAGCTGGGGTCTCAGCAGAGCAGAGCAGAGGGGCAGAATCCCCTCCCTGGCCCTGCTGGACACACTGCTGCTGCTGCAGCCCAGGCTCTGCTTGGCTTTCTGGGCTGCAAGTGCACACTGCTGGCTGTGCCTCTCCTCAGGGCTGCTCTCCAGCCTGGCACTGCCCAGCCTGGATTTGTGTTGGCATTGCCTCGACCCAGCTGCAGGACCTTGCCCTTGGTCTTGTTGCACCTCCTGAGCTTGCCTTGTGCCCAGCTCTGCAGCCTGCCCTGGTGCCTCTGGCTGGATCCCTGCCCTGCAGCCTGTCAGCTGCAGCACACAGCTTGGTGTGGGCAGCAACCTTGCTGAGGCTGCACTCAGTGCCTGTGTCCCTGGCACCCACAAAAACATTGCTGTTGTATTTTACGACTTGGTGGGCACTTGAGGGACATTTTTACACCTGGCTTGGGGACAAAGCCCATAACCATTAGGTGAGGACAGTTGATGCTGAAGCATCCTTATTGCCCACTGTATGCACATTTTCAGCAGCAAATTACAGCAGCTCACTGCCAATGTTGCCCTAACAACAAAACAATGTCTCCTCTTCAGGTTTCATGGTGTGTCACCACAGGATGTCCCTTTCCCACCTCACCTCCACTGCACAAAAGCTCCTCCTCAGCTTAACCTCTCAAAAATGAACCCACTTTTTGTCTCCTGTAGTTAAAAAGTTTAGAGGCAGAGAGCACTTTGCACTTGCTCCTTCCCAGCAGGGCAGGAATCCCTGCTTGCCTGAAGGTGCATGAGCAGGAGTTTTGCATTCAAGAAGTCCAAGTAGTTAGTTTCAACTTCAACACTTTTCAATGGCCTTATCAGTGTCTTCTCAGCAGTCAACATAGAATGGTCTAGGTTGGAAGGGACCTCAAAGCTCAACCAGTTCAACCCCCTGAGCCCAGAGAGTGGTGCTGAATGGTGCCACATCCAGTTGGCAGCTGGCACCAGTGGTGTGCCCCAGGGATCAGTGCTGGGCAAAGTCCTGGTCATCATCTTTAGTGATGATCTGGAGCAGGGGATTGAGTCCAGCAGCAGTAACTTTGCAGGTGACACCAAGCTAGGAGCAGCTGTGGAGCTGTTGGAGAGCCCTGGAGAGGGACCTGGCCAGGCTGGATGGGTGGGCAGAGGCCAATGGGATGAGACTGAACAAGGCCAAGTGCAGGGTTCTGAACTTTGGCCACAACAACCCCAAGCAGCACTACAGGCTGGGGCCAGAGTGGCTGAGAGCAGCCAGGCAGAGAGGGCCCTGGGAGTACTGATAGAGAGTAGGCTGAAGCTGAGGCAGCAGTGCCCAGGTGGGCAGCAGAGCCAATGACATCCTGGGCTGGCTCAGGAGCAGTGTGGGCAGCAGGACAAGGGAGGTTCTTGTGCCCCTGTGCTCAGCACTGCTCAGGCCACCCCTGGAGTGCTGTGTCCAGTTCTGGGCTCCTCCATTGTAGAGAGATGTTGAGGTGCTGGAAGGTGCCCAGAGAAGGGCAAGGAAGCTGGGGAGGGGCCTGGAGCAGAGCCCTGTGAGGAGAGGCTGAGGGAGCTGGGGGTCAACCAGACCATGGCACTAAGTGCCTCAGCCAGGCTTTGCTTCAGCATCTCCAGGGATGGCAACTGCACCACCCCCTGGGCAGCCCATTCCAATGCCAATCACTCTCTCTGCCAACAACTTCCTTCTGTCATCTGGGCAGACTTACACCATGTTTCTTCATGTTTGCTCAGGTCATGGCATAACCTACATGCTGCAGGAGTTATTCCAGTCCTCCAGAGGGATGAGACCAGATTTCCCTCACCTGCTGGTGCTTCTGACCGACAGGCAGCCCCAGGATGCTGTGTTGCCACCAGCCAGAGCAGCCTATGCTTTAGGTGAGAGTTGCCCTGTTGTGGTTTCCAGAGGCCTTGGTGTCCTCTGTGAAGATCCAGAGGATTGAGAGTGATCCATGATGTGATGTCTGCCCTTTGTGACCTCCTTCACTCCTGTATCCTTCCTTCTTTCTGCCCCTAGCTTGAGTGTCTTGGCTTTTTATCACTCATGCACTCTGCTTCAGGTGAGCTCTCAAGCAGCTCCTGGTCCCAGCAGACGAGCAGGCAGATTGTGTTGGGGGAGGGGGAAGGGTTGGAGCTTCTGATTTCAAGCATCTTTGCTCCTGTTGAGTGAGTGATGTGTTCCAGGGATCCGTGTCATTGTCGTGGGTGTCTCAGGAGCTGACCCTGCTGAACTCAACAGCATCTTGCTGCAGCAGAGCCTCCAGAATGCTTTCTACGTCAGCACATTCGATGACTTCCCTCAGATCCTCCAGGAGCTGATTGAAGCTATTTGCTCTGACCTTCAGCCTTCAGACAGACAGATGCCAGCTAAGGGGGTGAGCTCCTTCACACACCTTGGAATGCAAGCCAGCCTGCTTGGCATGGGTCCTGCACAGAGCTACTCCTTTGCCTTGAGCTCAGTCAGAACATCTTTGGAATCATGGAATGGTTTAGGTTGGAAGGGACCTCGAAGCTCAGCCAGTTCCAACCCCTGCCATAGGCAGGGACACCTCCCACTAGAACAGGTTGCTCAAAGCCTCATCCAACCTGGACTTGAACACCTTCAGGGAGGTTGTGGAGCACAGAATCACCCAATGTGATCTTTGATCACATTGGGTGATTCTGTGCTCCACAACCTCCCTGGGAAACCTGTGCCAGTGTCTCACCACCCTCAACCTGTGCCAGTGTCTCCCCACCCTCAGCCTGTGCCAGTCTCTCATCACCCTCACTGCAAAGAGCTCTTTCCTAAAACCCAGTTTGAATCTCTCCTCTGCCAGTTCAAACCCATTCCTCCTCCTCGTGTCATTACAAGACCTTGTCACTAGTCCCTCCCCAGCCTGCCTGGAGCCCCCTTCAGATACTGCAAGGCCACTCTAAGGTCTCCTCAAAGCCTTCTCCAGGCTGCACAGCCCCAGCTCTTGTAGCCTGTCCTCAGAGCAGAGCTGCTGCAGCCCTCTCAGCATCTTGGTGGCCTCCTCTGGACTGGCTCCAACAGTTCCATGTCCTTCTTGTGCTGGGGGCTCCAGAACTGCCCCCAGGACTGCAGGTGGGGTGTGAGGAGAGCAGAGCCAAGGGGCAGAATCCCCTCCCTTGCCCTGCTGCCCACGCTGCTCTTGCTGCAGCCCAGCACAGGTTCTCTTCCAACCTGGTTGATTCTATGCAGAGGTCTCCTGGATGGCCAACTTTGGTTCTCCCTTCTGTTGCATAAGCCAAGGAGTGTGCATCTCTGTGTTTCAGGGTTGCTCTGGTTTGGGCTTCTTTCCCATCCTTTGGTGGATAGTAATTTCCTGATGCATTTGTTCTATTTCCCTTTTCCTTTCAAGACCTTCATGGGCTCAACACTTCACAAGGGCTATGACCCACAGAGCTTCCCTACAAAGGGAGAGAAAGGAGAGCAGGTGAGTCCATCAGATGAACCATCCACTGGGTTAATCAATATGCAACTAAATGATTAGTACCAAGGAAGGCATTGAGGGAAGAAGACTTTCAGATCTTTCTGGGTTGGAGCTTTGGTTTATCCTGCTCTATGCTGGCTTGGAAAACAGGCAGGAGGAAACAGGAGTGTGCTGGGGATTCTCTCAAGCAGGACAGAAAGGGAGTGTTACATGGAGCATTATTGGTGGGCCATGGCCAGGGAGATGCTGTCTACAACTAGCTGAAGGGAGGCTGTAGCCAGGTGGGGTTGGGCTCTGCTGCCAGGCAAGCAGCAACAGAACAAGGGGACACAGTCTGAAGCTGTGGCAGGGGAGGTCTAGGCTGGATGTTAGGAGGAAGTTGTTGTCAGAGAGAGTGATTGCATTGGAATGGGCTGCCCAGGGAGGTGGTGGAGCTGCTGTGGCTGGAGGTGTTGAAGCCAAGCCTGGCTGAGGCACTTAGTGCCATGGTATGGTTGATTGGCTAGGGCTGGGTGCAGGGTTGGACTGGATGAGCTTGGAGGTCTCTTCCCTCCTGGTTGATTCTATGAGGTTCAACAAGGCCAAGTGCTGAGTCCTGCACTTGGGTCACAACAACCCCAGGAACATTCCAGGCTTAGGGAAGAGTGGTTGGAAACTGCCCAGCAGAAAAGCAGCTGAGGATGCTGTTTGACAGGCAGCTGAAGATGATCCAGTGTGTGCCCAGGTGCCCAGGAGGCCACCAACATCTTGTCTTGGATCAGCAAGTGTGTTGTCAGCAGGACCAAGGAGATTATCCTGAAGTACTTAGAATTACAGAATCAGGCAGGGTTGGAAGGGAGCACAAGGAGCAGCCAGTGCCAACCCCCCTGCCATGCCCAGGGACACCCTACCCTAGAGCAGGCTGCACACAGCCTCAGCCAGCCTGGCCTCAAACACCTCCAGCCATGGAGCCTCAACCACCTCCCTGGGCAACCCATTCCAGCCTCTCACCACTCTCCTGCTCAACAACTTCCTCCTCACCTCCAGCCTCACTCTCCCCACCTCCAGCTTTGCTCCATTCCCCCCAGTCCTGACACTCCCTCACAGCCTCAAAAGTCCCTCCCCAGCTTTTTTGTAGCCCCCTTCAGATGCTGCAAGGCCACAAGAAGGTCACCTGGGAGCCTCCTCTGCTGCAGCCTGCACAGCCCCAACTCTTTCAGTCTGTGCTCACAGCAGAGCTGCTGCAGCCTCTGAGCATCCTCCTGGCCCTGCTCTGGACACTCTTCAGCATCTCCACAGCCCTCTTGTCCCAGGGGCTCCAGAGCTGGATGCAGGACTCCAGCTGGGGTCTCAGCAGAGCAGAGGGGCAGAATCCCCTCCCTGGCCCTGCTGGCCACACTGCTGCTGCTGCAGCCCAGGCTCTGCTTGGCTTTCTGGGCTGCAAGTGCACACTGCTGGCTCCTGCTCAGCTTCTCCTCCAGCAGCACCCCCAAGTGCCTCTCCTCAGGGCTGCTCTCCAGCCTGGCACTGCCCAGCCTGGATTTGTGCTTGGCATTGCCTTGACCCAGCTCCTGGACCTTGCCCTTGGCCTTGTTGCACCTCCTGAGCTTGGCCTGTGCCCACCTCTGCAGCCTGCCCAGGTGCCTCTGGCTGGATCCCTGCCCTGCAGCCTGTCAGCTGCAGCACACAGCTTGGTGTGGGCAGCAAACCTGCTGAGCCTGCACTCAGTGCCTCTGTCCATGGCACCTACAAGGTAGTGGTGATTCCACAACGATGGCCTAGAGGGTGGTTTGCTGTTCAATGCTGCAGGACTGAGGTGACTTTTTCTACCAATTCCAGGGCTACCCAGGACCAGCTGGGCCAAAAGGAGACAGAGTGAGTCTGATTCCTGCCTTTCACTGGGGAAAAGCTGCTGTGTTGCCCTGATCTCTAATGTCTGAGCCCTTGCACAGTGACCTTTGGTAGACCTCTGAGCTGTCTGTGACTCTCCTTATGCTGCTGGTCTTGAACTTGGGAGTCACCATCCCTGGAGGTGTTGCAGCCAAGCCTGGCTGGGGCACTTAGTGCCATGGGCTGGTTGATTGGCCAGGGCTGGGTGTTAGGTTGGCCTGGCTGAGCTTGGAGCTCTCTTCCAACCTGCTTGATTCTCTGACTCTATGACCTGTCCTTCAGCTTTGCTAGGAGGGATCTGGTGTCTTTGTGAAGTGCTCCATCCCTTGGCACACTTTGGTTCTTGCCTGAGGGAGGTAGCACTTAGTTGGGGCACTCTTCCTTTCTGAGTTTCCACTATGAACAAAGCCTCCTAGCATGCATTTAGGAGATGAATTTAATGCTGCTGGCAGAGGCAGATCCCAGGAGCAGTTATCTTGTCCCCAACCCCACTTCCACCCCCAATGCACATTCCTTTCCCATTCTTGCATCCGTCTGAGCTATCTGTATGGGTACAGATCAGGGAATGTGCTCTGCTGCAAGCCAGCCTACTCTTATTATCCCATGAATTAATACTCTCCCATGCCAAACTCACACTGTGGCCATGAGGTTTCTTGTACCTCTGCAGAGAGTTGCTGCAAGCAGATGGTTTGGGTTGGCAGTGCACAAAGGAGCTGGTTGGTTTTAAAGCTGGCCATGAAATTGGCCCTAAGGCATGAAAGTTGGTCATGAAACTGGCCCAGGGCATGAAAGTTGGTCATGAAATTGGCCCTAAGGCATGAAAGTTGGTCATGAAACTGCCCCCTGGCATGAAAGTTGGTCATGAAACTGCCCCCTGGCATGAAAGTTGGTCATGAAATTGGCTCTAAGGCATGAAACTCAGTCTGCCCCTGGACCTCCCAACACAGCTGAGTGAGTGTCCTCCTCTCTCTGTGTGCAGGGTGAACCAGGCTATGTCCTGGGAGGAGTGGAAGTGATTCCTGGCCAAACTGGTCAGCCTGGCACCCCTGTGAGTAACATACCCCAGCTGATATCCTGACTTCTCTAGGGCTGGCAGAGAAGCAAAGGGAGCTGGGAGAGAGCCCACATCTCTCTGTCCTGGTTTGTGTTGGTTCAGGGGCAGAAAGGGCAGCCAGGAGAACCTGGAGTAGGAGGACCACCAGGTTTACCAGGGCCACAGGGACCACCAGGAACCTCCATCAAGGTGAGCATGATTATTTGAAGCATGGTTCTGTGATGCTATACCACAGAGAGAGAGGACCTGGCACAGTCCATGGTCCTTGGGCACTCTGATCACTCAAGGGCCCTGGGAATGCAGATTGCTTCTCTTCATCATGGGATTCTGTGTGGCCAGGTGGGCAGGGGAGGTTCTTCTGGCCCTGTGCTCAGCACTGCTCAGGCCACCCCTGGAGTGCTGTGTCCAGTTCTGGGCCCCTCCGTTGCAGAGAGATGCTGAGGTGCTGGAAGGTGTCCAGAGCAGGGCAGCAAGGCTGGGGAGGGGCCTGGAGCAGAGCCCTGTGAGGAGAGGCTGAGGGAGCTGGGGGTGTGCAGCCTGCAGCAGAGGAGGCTCAGGGCAGAGCTCATTGCTGCCTGCAGCTGCCTGCAGGGAGGCTGTAGCCAGGTGGGGTTGGGCTCTGCTGCCAGGCAAGCAGCAACAGAAGAAGGGGACACAGCCTCAAGCTGTGCCAGGGGAGGTCTAGGCTGGCTGTTAGGAGGAAGTTGTTGGCAGAGAGAGTGATTGGCATTGGAATGGGCTGCCCAGGGAGGTGGTGGAGTTGCTGTGGCTGGAGGTATTGCAGCCAAGCCTGGCTGAGGCACTTAGTGCCATGGTCTGGGTGCTTGGGCAGGGCTGGGTGCTAGGTTGGGCTGGCTGAGCTTGGAGGCCTCTTCCAACCTGCTTGGCACTCTGATTCTATGGAGATCCATGAAGGGCTGCCTTGCCATGCATTCAGGCTCTCCTTTGCTCCACACAGGGCCCTCATGGAAGGAATGGCCTCAAGGGTCTCCTCCAACCTGGTTGATTCTATGATGCTGCCATCAAGACATAAAAAAAGGCCCTCTCTAAGCTGATCCCATCCTCAGGGCTTTGCAGTTCAACACAGTGGGAACTGATGATGGGGTTTGAAAAAGCCATGATGAGCTCTCTTTGACATGAGACCAGGTTCAGTGCCCACTGAGGCTTTTCCTGCTCCAGATCCCTAGGAAGGTTGCTTGGCAGCTGGGCTGAAATTCACAGGATTGCTTTGTTGTACACATATAAACCTGCACTGAGGAGTGTCAGCCAAATGTCTCTTGGCACTGGGAATGGGTCAAAAAGGCTCAGCAGACATCAAGTTCCCTGCTTTTACCCTGTCAGTGGAGGCTGACAGCAGATACTGCAGGTTGAGGTGTCTGGAGCATGCAAGACATAAGACACCTCTGTAAAATCTCTGTCTTCACTTGTGGGTGGCAGTTTTGGTCTCTGGGCTTGTCAGGATGCAGGGACTAATTGCTGGGACTAAGTCTAGGGAGAAGTCCCTCTCTGAGTTGCCATTCCATGCTAATTGTTCTTGTTCTTTTCTGTTTCAGGGTGAGCCAGGGGATTCAGGCATCAGGGTAAGCACTCCAGTTTGGGTTTCACTCTGCATGGATGAGAAGAGTTTCCTTCATTACTCCTAAACTGCCCCAAAGGCTCTGGTTTCCAACCTGTCTGATGACCACCAAGAGGAGAGGCTGAGGGAGTTGGGGGTGTGCAGCCTGCAGCAGAGGAGGCTCAGGGCAGAGCTCATTGCTGTCTGCAGCTGCCTGCAGGGAGGCTGTAGCCAGGTGGGGTTGGGCTCTGCTGCCAGGCAAGCAGCACCAGAAGAAGGGGACAGAGGCTGAAGCTGTGTCAGGGGAGGTCTAGGCTGGCTGTTAGGAGGAAGCTGTTGGCAGAGAGAGTGATTGGCATTGGAATGGGATGCCCAGGGAGGTGGTGGAGTTGCTGTGCCTGGAGGTATTGCAGCCAAGCCTGGCTGGGGCACTTAGTGCCATGGTCTGGTTGACTGGATAGGGCTGTGTGCTAGGTTGGACTGGCTGAGCTTGGAGGTCTCTTTCAACCTGCTTGACACTCTGATTCTATGAAGATCCATAAAGGGCTGCCATGCCATGCATTCAGGCTCTCTTTTGCTCCACACAGGGACCTCGTGGGAGGAATGGCCTCAAGGGTGACAAAGGAGGGATGGGAGAGCAGGTGAGTGGGTCATCAATGGCCATCTGCTGAGCAACAGATGTTGGCCATGAAAGGAAGGGGCCATTGGCCTCTGGATGCCCTCTGCCACATGGGCTGGGTGCAGAAGGACAATGTCCTACTGCCAGTTCTGATCAGCTACCACTCTGAGATGACTCAGCCTGCTGATGATGCCAGGCCCATCCATTTTTGCTCACTTCATCCTGTCCCTAAGGAATTGCCAGCAGTGAAATGTTAGCAACCCTGCAAGGATCCTGGATAGGAGTCACTGCTGTTGCCAGAAGCAAGGATGTGGCCTTGCTCATGGCATGAAGCAAAGCTGTGAGAAGTACATCGTGGTGCTCACAGGATGTTAGGGGTTGGAAGGGACCCAAGGAGGTCATCCAGTCCAACCCCCCTGCCACAGCAGGACCACACAATCCAGCACAGATCACAGAGGAACACATCCAGACAGGCCAGGAAAGGTTCCAGAGAAGGAGACTCCACAACCTCTCTGGGCAGCCTGTGCCAGTGCTCTGGGACCCTTCCAGTCAAGAAGTTCCCTCTTGTGTTGAGCTGGAACCTCCTGTGCTGCAGCTTACACCCATTGCTGCTTGTCCTGTCCCAGGCAGCAGTGAGCAGAGCCTGTCCCCACCTCCTGACCCCCATCCCTCAGATACTGATAAACATTGATTAAATCCCCTCTCAGTTTTCTCCTCTCCAGACTAAGCAGCCCCAGGGCCCTCAGCCTCTCCTGCAATGACAGTGATGATCAGTGGACTGAAGAACCTCTGCTACGAGGACAGACTGGGGGAGTTTGAGTTGTTCAGCCTGGAGAAAAGAAGGCTCCAGAGAGACCTTCCTGTCTAGGAAGAGGGCCTACAAAACAGAGAGGGAGGGACTCTTGATTAGAGGGTGTAGTGATAGAATCAATCAGGGCTGGAAGGGACCACAAGGATCAGCCAGTTCCAACCCCCTTGCCATGGGCAGGGACATCTTACTCTAGAGCAGGACAGAGCTCCAATGGTTTCACACTGACAGAGGGGAGATTTAGCTGAGCTAATAGGAAGAAACACTTCACTGTGAGGCTGGTGAGACACTCAAACAGGTTGTCCAGAGAAGCTGTGCATGCCCCATCCCTGAAAGTATTTAAGATCAGGTTGGATGGAGTGTCCCTGCTCATGGCAGTGGAGATGTGGAACTAGATGATCTTAAAGGTCTCTTCCTATCTAAGCCACTCTATGAGAAAGGAGGTTTGGAGGTACATAAACATCCCCACAGGTCCTCATTGCAAAGGTGTGTTCAGGTGGACACATCCAGGAGCACATTTCCCTGCTTGTGTTTCCACAGACTCAAACCCAAACTTTTTCTGTAGGGTGATTGGTAAGAAACTGTTTAGAAGATAAAGGATTTGATGATGTCTCTTCCTTTGCAGGGGAAACCTGGCTTGCCAGGCCCAGCAGGGCTAGATGGTATTCCTGGAGTGCCTGGAGCAAGAGGAGAAAAGGTCATTGCATGGATAAAATGCTTTCTGAGTCCATCAGCCTAAGGAGAACATGGGAATAGCTGAGGCAAAGCAAAAGCAGGGTAGAGACTGCAAGTGGAGTGATGCAGACATTGAGATAGAATCAAGCAGGTGGGAAGAGACCTCCAAGCTCATTCAGTCCAACCTAGCACCCAGCCCTGCCCAATCATAATCACAGAATCAAGCAGGTTGGAAGAGACCTCCAAGCTCAGCCAGCCCAACCTAGCACCCAGCCCTGCCCAATCAACCAGACCATGGCACTAAGTGCCTCAGCCAGGCTTGGCTTCAACACCTCCAGCCACAAAGACTCCACCACCTCCCTGGGCAGCCCATTCCAATGCCAATCACTCTCTCTGACAACAACTTCCTCCTAACATCCAGCCTAGACCTCTCCTGCCACAGCTTGAGACTGTGTCCCCTTGTTCTGTTGCTGCTTGCCTGGCAGCAGAGCCCAACCTCACCTGGCTACCCTGGAGATGTTGAAGCAAAGCCTGGCTGAGGCACTTAGTGCCATGGTCTGGTTGCTTGGCCAGGGCTGGGTGCTAGGTTGGGCTGGCTGAGCTTGGAGGTCTCTTCCAACCTGCTTGATTCCATGGTTCTATGTTGTAGCTCATCCAAAGAAAGGCAATGAGGGTGGTGAAAGGTCTAGAGAGCAAGTTGTCCCAGAGACTTGAGAGATGAGAGAACATCACCCTGGCCAACTGTTTTCCCCAGGCTATAAGCATTAAGAGACAATGCAGGCTCCACAGAGCAGCTGAAAGATACCCCCAGCATTGCTTCTGCACTCTCTTTGTAGGGAGAAACCACTACTGTGGAGTGGGAGTCATCTAAGAGCATGTCAAGACCTTGTGCTTCCTAATCTATGCCAGAAGCTGGCCTAAATCAGGACATTTGCTTTGTGGATGTCTGATGCACTGTGGCATGAAGAAGGGCAACAGAGGTGGTGAAGAGTCTAGAGCACAAGTTCTGTGAGGAGCAGCTGAGGGAAGTGGGTTTGCTTGGCCTGGAGATAAGGAAGCTGAGAGGAGACCTTTTTGCTCCCTACAGCTCCCTGAGAGGAGGTTAGAGCAAGGTGGGGGTTCATCAGTTCTCTGCACTTGGTCTCTTGGTGGATGGAAGTCAAATGCCCCAGAGACAGGCATGAGGGGTTCCATCTCTCCCCCAGGAGCTGTCATAGCTGTCTGGCAGGGGTGTCTGATAGTCAGTGAACAACTAGGCTGGAGACCATCCTCTGGGTGGGAGCTTCTCACTACAGCAGCAACCCAAACTCCTGAATCTCTCCTTTCAGAGCTCCTCACTACAGCAGCAACCCAAACTCCTGAATCTCTCCTTTCAGAGCTCCTCACTACAGCAGCAACCCAAACTCCTGAATCTCTCCTTTCAGAGCTCCTCACTACAGCAGCAGCCCAAACTCCTGAATCTCTCCTTTCAGTCCCATGGAAATTACCTTCTGTTGTCTTACAGGGACTCCCAGGACCTCCAGGGCAGAAGGGAGACCAAGTAAGTCACACAGCATGAGAAGACGTTTCACTTACTCACATGAAGATGTCCTGACTGTGCCCAGCTCACTCCATCTGTGGAGCTCTTGCAAGCACAGCTGAGTGGTGCTTATGAGAGGCTTAAGGAGAGACAAATCCAGCAGGGATGCACTTGAGCTTCACCTTCCCACGCACAGCTCCAGGCTGGGAGGGAATGGCTGAGAGCAGCCCTCAGGAACAGGCTCTGGGGGTCTGGGGATGATGAAAAGCTCCACAGGAGCCTGCAGTGTGAGTGCAGCCCAGACACAACCCTGTGCTGGGTGCAGCAAGAGCAGTGTGGGCACAGGGCAAGGGAGGGGATTCTGCCCCTTGGCTCTGCTCTCCTCAGACTCCACCTGCAGTCCTGGGGGCAGTTCTGGAGCCCCCAGCACAAGAGGGACATGGAAGTGTTGGAGCCAGTCCAGAGGAGGCCACCAAGATGCTGAGAGGGCTGCAGCAGCTCTGCTCTGAGCACAGGCTGAGAGAGCTGGGGCTGTGCAGCCTGGAGAAGAGAAGGCTTGGAGGAGACCTTGGAGTGGCCTTGCAGTGTCTGAAGGGGGCTACAGGAAGGCTGGGGAGGGACTATTGACAAGGTCTTGTAATGACAGGAGGAGTAGGAATGGGTTTAAAGTGGCAGAGGGGAGATTGAAACTGGATGTTAGGGAAGAGTTCTTTGCAGTGAGTGTGGTGAGACACTGGCACAGGTTGAGGGTGGTGAGACACTGGCACAGGTTTCCCAGGGAGGTTGTGGAGGACAGAATCACCCAATGTGATCTTTGATCACATTGGGTGATTCTGTCCTCCACAACCTCCCTGGAGGTGTTCAAGTCCAGGTTGGATGAGGCCTTGAGCAACCTGTTCTAGTGGGAGGTGTCCCTGCCTATGGCAGGGGGTTGGAATTTGGATGATCCTTGAGGTCCCTTCCAACCTAAACCATTCTGTGATCCACCACAAGCTGAGCATCTCCTCTCTGTTTTGCTGTTGGTCTGAGATGAGTTTTGTGTTGTTTTGAGGAGCAGGTGAGGGAGAGCAGCAATCAGAAGACATTCATGGTCCCAGATTGTTCATTTCATGCCTTTCTACCTTGCAGGGCAAGCCAGGATTTCCAGGTGCTCCAGCTGTGGGGGTAACTATGAGTAGATTGCATCTCTTCTTGAGCTGTAGTCATGCAGCATTCCCACCAGCAGTGCCAGCAGGCCAGAGACCAAGAGAGATGTGCTCCACTGTCTCACCAGCCTGATCTCCTTTTATGATCAGGTTCCCTGCCTGGTGAACGTGGGGCAGGCTGTGGAAGGAGTCTGCCTGGACTGCAGCAAAGCCTTTGGTGCCATCTGCCACAACAAGCTCCTGGCACAGCTGGCAGCTCCTGGCTTGGACAGATTGACTCTGTGCTGGGTCAAGAACTGGCTGGAGGGCTGGGCCCAGAGAGTGGTGTGAATGGTGCCACATCCAGTTGGCAGCTGGCACTGGTGGTGTGCCCCAGGGATCAGTGCTGAGCACAGTCCTGTTCAACACTGCTCAGCACTGCTCAGGCCACCCCTGGAGTGCTGTGTCCAGTTCTGGGCCCCTCCATTGCAGAGAGATGTTGAGGTGCTGGAAGGTGTTTGGAGCAGGGCAGCAAGGCTGGGGAGGGGCCTGGAGCAGAGCCCTGTGAGGAGAGGCTGAGGGAGCTGGGGGGGTGCAGCCTGCAGCAGAGGAGGCTCAGGGCAGAGCTCATTGCTGCCTGCAGCTGCCTGCAGGGAGGCTGTAGCCAGGTGGGGTTGGGCTCTGCTGCCAGGAAACATTTCTGTGATTCTTTTTGTCCTCAGGTTTTGGGACCTCCAGGAGAGAAAGGTCTTAGGGTAAGTCCACTAATGAGCACCAGTTCAAACTGAAGGGAGGCTTCAGTGATGTTCAAGTGATGTTCAAGTCCAGGTTGGATGAGGCTTTGAGCAACCTGTTCTAGTGAGAGGTGTCCTTGCCTATGGCAGAGGGCTGGAACTGGCTGAGCTTTGAGCTCCCAACCTAAACCATTCTATGATTCAGAGAGCATTAAAAATGCAGGAAGCAGCTTTAGAAAGCCACCTGAGCAGGGCTTGGATTCCTGCATTGTAATTACTGACTCTGGGAATGTCCTTTATCCACAGGGAGATACTGGGCCAACTGGTGCCCTGGGACCACGAGGAGACAAAGGAATGCAAGGGGACAAAGGAGAGAAGGTAATGAACTTGCTGTTCCTGGCATGTCCTGCATGGGCTGAAGGGTTTATTCTGTTTGTGCCCACAAAGGAAGCTCTGAGGCAGGTGGAATTCTTTCCCAACTCATGCTGGGGAGGACCACTCAGGTGCTGCAGGCATGCTCTTGCAACCTGCTGGGTGCTGTGGTTCCATGATCCAGTGCTGCCACTCAGACAGGCCTCGTGGTTGCCTTTGCAGGGAAGCCCAGGGTTTGGAATTCCTGGCCAGCCTGGGCTGAAAGGAGATCCTGGAGACAGGGTGAGTGGGGCTGGGCGATGGGGAGACCTCTTTGCTGTCTGCAGCTACCTGCAGGGAGGCTGTAGCCAGGTGGGGTTGGGCTCTGCTGCCAGGCAAGCAGCAACAGAACAAGGGGACAGAGCCTCAAGCTGTGCCAGGGCAGGTCTAGGCTGGATGTTAGGAGGAAGTTGTTGTCAGAGAGAGTGATTGGCATTGGAATGGGCTGCCCAGGGAGGTGGTGGAGTCTCTGTGGCTGGAGGTGTTGAAGCCAAGCCTGGCTGGGGCACTTATTGCCATGGGCTGGTTGCTTGGCCAGGGCTGGGTGCTAGGTTGGGCTGGGTGAGCTTGGAGCTCTCTTCCAACCTGCTTGATTCTATGAATAGTAATGAATTGTTTCCATGTGCGTAACCATCTCTATTTCCACAGGGAAACGTAGGTTTGTCTGGAAAACCAGGTCTGAAGGTGAGTCCCTGGAGGGATTGCAACAGGTGAAGCATTGTCTCATGACTGGAGAGGGTCCAGCAGAGGGCTATGAGGATGATGAGGGGACTGGAGGGCACTGCCTGATGAGGAGAGGCTGAGGGCCCTGGGGCTGTTTAGTCTGGAGAAGACTCAGAGGAGATTTAATCAATGTTTATCAATATCTGAGGGCTGGGGGTCAGGAGGGGGGGACAGGCTCTGCTCACTGCTGCCTGGGACAGGACAAGGAGCAATGGGTGTAAGCTGCAGCACAGGAGGTTCCAGCTCAACACAAGGGGGAACTTCTTGACTGTAAGGGTCCCAGAGCACTGGCACAGGCTGCCCAGGGAGGTTGTGGAGTCTCCTCTGGAGCCTTCCCAGGCCTGTCTGGATGTGTTCCTCTGTGATCTGTGCTAGATTGTGTGGTCCTGCTCTGGCAGGGGGCTTGGACTGGATGATCTCCTTGGGTCCCTTCCAACCCCTAACATCCTGTGAGCACCATGGTGTACTTTTCACAGCTTTGCTTCATGCCACGAGCAAAGCCACATCCTTGCTTCTGGCAACAGCAGTGACTCCTATCCAGGATCCTTGCAGGGTTGCTAACATTTCCCTGCTGGCAATTCCTTGGGGACCCCACCTGGCTACAGCCTCCCTGCAGGCAGCTGCAGGCAGCAATGAGCTCTGCCCTGAGCCTCCTCTGCTGCAGGCTGCACCCCCCCAGCTCCCTCAGCCTCTCCTCACAGGGCTGTGCTCCAGGCCCCTCACAGCTTTGTCGCCCTCCTGTGGACACCTTCCAGTACTGCAACATCTCTCTGCAATGGAGGAGCCCAGAACTGGACACAGCACTGCAGGGGTGGCCTGAGCAGTGCTGAGCACAGGGGCACAAGAACCTCCCTTGTCCTGCTGCCCACACTGCTCCTGAGCCAGCCCAGGATGCCATTGGCTCTGCTGCCCACCTGGGCACTGCTGCCTCAGCTGCAGCTCCTCTCTGCCAGCACCCCCAGGGCCCTCTCTGCCTGCCTGCTCTCAGCCACTCTGGCCCCAGCCTGTAGTGCTGCTTGGGGTTGTTGTGGCCAAAGTGTAGAACCCTGCCCTTGTCCTTGTTCAGTCTCATCCCAATGGCCTCTGCCCAGCTCCCTCTGCAGGGCTCTCCTGCCCTCCAAAGCTCCACACTGCTCCTATGGAATGCAGAAGAGGAAGGTAACAACTGTCTTGTTTTCTTCAGGGAGACAGAGGTCTGAAGGGAGAGAAGGGTGAGCCAGGACCACCTGGGGAACCAGGCAAGACTGGACTAAGAGGTAAAGATGTAAGTAGAAGCCAACAGTCCAAGCCTTGCTGAACCCCTTGAGATGCCACTTTGTACAGAGCAAACAACCCCAGGCTCTGGCCTCACGATAGCAAGTAGGAACATCTGGAGTACTGCATCCCAGTCTGGGCTTCCCATTTCAAGAGAGCCAGGGAATTACTGGAGGAAGCCCAGCAGGGAGCCTACCAAGACAGTTAAAGCACAGGAGCATCTCTGACAAGGAAAGAATGAGAGACCTGAGGCTGTTAACCTGGAGAAGAGGGAGGCTTTTCAATGCTGATCAATAGCTGAAGGGTGAAGGTCAGGTGGAAGAGGCCAGGCTGTTTTCAGTGGTGCCCCTGGCAGAACAAGGGGCAGTGAGCACAAACTGAACACCAGAGGTTCCACCTCAACCTAAGGAAAAACTTCTTTCCTGTGAGGTTGCTGGAGCCCTGGAGCAGGCTGCCCAGAGAGGTTGTGGAGTCTCCTCTGAAGACTCAGAGTCTGCCTGGACAGGATCCTGGGCAGTCTGCTCTGGATGACCCTGATTAAACAGTAGATGTGGTGCTGAGGGACCTGGTTAAGTGATGGACTAAAGAGTGCAGAGAAGGGTGATGAGGCTGGGGAGAGGTCTGGCAAACATGACCTATGAGGAGAGGCTGAGGGAGCTGGGGGTGTTTGGTCTGGAGAAGGGGAAGCTGAGAGGGGACCTTATTGCCCTCCATAACTACCTAAAAGGAGGTTGTAGTGAGGCTGGAGCTGGTCTCTTCTCCCCAGCTACTAATGCTAGGACAAGAGGAAATGGCCTCAAGTTGTGTCAGGGGAGGTTCAGGTTGGATGCTGGGAGGAAGTTCCTTCCTGAGTGGGTGCTCAGGCACTGGAACAGGCTGCCCAGGGAAGTGGTGGAGTCTCTGTGGCTGGAGGTGTTGAAGCCAAGCCTGGCTGAGGCACTTAGTGCCATGGTCTGGTTGATTGGCCAGGGCTGGGTGCTAGGTTGGACTGGCTGAGCTTGGAGCTCTCTTCCAACCTGCTTGATTCTATGAACTGCTCTGAATCAGATGAGACCATGAAGAGTCCTTTTCATCTTGCCTTGAGCTTTTCTTTCTCTTATTCATCTTCCAAGATAAAGGTTGAAAAGGCAAAAGCAGAACAGATCCCAACTGCCCTTTTTATTTCTTTTTAGAGAGTGCTCTCCACACACTGCTGTGGGTTCAGAAAACAGATTGCCCCAAGCAACAGTGAGGGTTGGTGGAACCAGCTTCATTTTCACCCTAGATATGATCACTCTACTGCCACCTTACTGCTTCTGCCCAATTGACTTCATGAATGGGACTGTTCTAAACCACCACCCCTGGTTAGAACACATCTCAGGTGATCATATGATGGCCTCCATCCTGGTTGTCCAAGCTTTTTGCAGTGCCCAAGAGGAGATTTGACCTGCTTTAGGAACTTAGAGGTCTCTTCCAACCTGGTTCATTACATGATTCACTGCAGTGGGAGGTGGACTTGGTTCTCTTCCTTTAAACTGCTTCTTCAAGGTGTAAATCAGTCTCATTGGTGGAGGTTGATGGATCTTGGCAGTGAGTAAGTTGAGCTTAATGGTTTTAAAGGTCTCTCCCAAACAAAACAACTTTAGGGCCAGCCTGATGGAAGTAAGCTTTTGAAAGCTGCTACTCTTCTCATTTAGGGGGAAGATGGAGTCCCTGGAGCACCAGGGGAGAGAGGAATCAGGGTAAGGATGCTTATTGTCATTTTCTGCTTGGGGGAGTGGTGGGACATCAAGAAATGCTGCTCTGCTGCTGCCCAGGGACCCTTGGGATGTGCAAAAGGAGAGGACTTCCTTCTCCATCCCAACAAGATAGAATTTACCATTGGAATGGGCTGCCCAGGGAGGTGGTGGAGTCTCTGTGGCTGGAGGTGTTGAAGCCAAGCCTGGCTGGGGCACTTAGTGCCATGGGCTGGGTGATTTTCCAGGGCTGGGTGCTAGGTTGGACTGGCTGAGCTTGGAGCTCTCTTCCAGCCTGGTTGGTTCTATGATCCATGTGTAAATCTTTCTTTCCTGGCTGAAAAATCCCAGTAGAAGGCAGCAATGTTTGGCTTTGTTCAGTTCAGGGTTTTTTGAGCTGCTGGGTGTGCTCTGTTTGTGATTGCTTCTCCAAATCCTTTCTTGCAGGGTCCCCCTGGGCTCCCAGGCCGGCCTGGAGAGCAAGGGATAAAAGGCGATACAGGACAACCAGGAAAGGATGTAAGGCAATCCCTCAAGGAGCTGAGAGAGGGAAGACTTGGGGTAGTGCTGGGTGTCACTGAAAGGAGTCTGACCCCATCCCCCTGCCCCACACCCTCATCTCCTCTCAGGCTGCTCCTCTCCATGCTCAACAGCCCCAGGGCTCTCAGCCTTTCCTCCTCACGGAGATGCTCCAAGCCCCTCAGCACCCTTGGAGCTTCTGCTGGGCTCTCTCCAGTAGTTCTTTGTTCTTCTTGAACTGAGGAGGGCAGAACTGGCCACAACACTCAAGTCTAAGTAGATGGGGAAGAGAGCCTCCCTTCACCTGCTGGCCACACTCTTCTTTATGTCCCCCAGGACACCAATGGCCTTCTTGGCCATGGGGGCACATTGCTGTCTCCTGGTGAACTTGTTACTGAGCAACACTCCAAATTCCTCCTCTGCAGAGCTGCTTTTAAGCAGGTCAGCCCCCAGGGGCAGGGGGTTACCTCTTCCCAAGTGCAGGAACCTAAACTTGCCCTTATTGAACCTCATGTCCAGCTCTCCAGCTCATCCAAATGTTGTTAGTATGGGACCAGCATGGGGTAGTGCACAAGAATGCCACAAGGTGTGACAAAGTCATCACCTGCAATGGGAATTTGGGAGGCAACACAAAACTAACTCCTTCCATCACTGGAGGTGTTGAAGCAAAGCCTGGCTGAGGCACTTAGTGCCATGGTCTGGGTGATTGGACAGGGCTGGGTGCTAGGTTGGACTGGATGAGCTTGGAGGTCTCTTCCAACCTGTCTGATTCTATGACTCTAAATAAAATAGACTAAACCCACTGCAAACCTCAAATGGAACCCAGCCCCTGATGGCAGTCACCTCACCAGCACCACTGCTGCTGGGGGCAGGTACTGGGGAGATTCCAGAGTGGTCTCAGCAGCAAATGGGAACTGGATTCAGGAGCCTTGACTTCTGGAACTGGATTGAGGAATGTAAAGATTGGGATTGAAGGCAGAAGGGACAGAGTCATCCTTGGGTACCAGCCAGAAGAAGCCCAGGTGGCCAAGAGAGCCAATGGCAGCCTGGGCTGGCTCAGGAGCAGTGTGGGCAGCAGGACAAGGGAGGTTCTTGTGCCCCTGTGCTCAGCACTGCTCAGGCCACTCCTGGAGTGCTGTGTCCAGTTCTGGGCTCCTCCATTGCAGAGAGATGTTGAGGTGCTGGAAGGTGCCCAGAGAAGGGCAGCAAGGCTGGGGAGGGGCCTGGAGCAGAGGCCTGTGAGGAGAGGCTGAGGGAGCTGGGGGTGTACAGCCTGCAGCAGAGGAGGCTCAGGGCAGAGCTCATTGCTGCCTGCAGCTGCCTGCAGGGAGGCTGTAGCCAGGTGGGGTTGGGCTCTGCTGCCAGGCAAACAGCAGCAGAAGAAGAGGACAGAGTCTGAAGCTGTGGCAGGGCAGGTCTAGGCTGGATGTCAGGAGGAAGTTGTTGTCAGAGAGAGTGATTGGCATTGGAATGGGCTGCCCAGGGAGGTGGTGATGTGTCCATAGCTGGAAGTGTTTAAAAAGAGTCTGGATGTGGCCCTTGGTGCCAGGATTTAACTGATTAGAAGGTGTTGGGTGAGAGGTTGGACTTGATGATCTCAAAGGTCTTTCCCAGCTTCATTCATTCATTCTGTGATTACAGGGAGATCGTGGGATGGATGGCATGAAAGGTGAAAGAGGTCCTCCAGGCCCAAAGGTATGTTCTGGATGCAGGGAGGCATCTTTGTGATGATGCCATTGTGTTGTGCTGGCCAGAGGAGAAGAGTGTCCATCTCACATCAGTTGTGGCTCCCTAAAAGCTTGGGCTCATAAACTTGTGGTGATAATGATGCTGTTAGTCCTCCAACTTGATTCAAACATTCAGGTAGGAAGATGTTGTTCAAATTAAGCAAGTTCAGAGATGTTTCACTCATTTCCTCCTCCCTTCAAGTTGAAGAGCACATCAGCAGGAGGTTGAAAGAGAAATGGCTTCTGATAGCATCCCACATCTAGAGATCTTCAGAGGTAGGACCCACTTGTTCACTTCATGGGCAGGGAAATGCTGCAGAAAGCAACATAGAATCATAGAATTAAATATGTTAGAAGAGACCTTCAAGCTCAGCCAGCCCAACCTAGCACCCAGCCCTGGGCAATCAACCAGACCATGGCACTAAGTGCCTCAGCCAGGCTTGGCTGCAACACCTCCCTGGGCAGCCCATTCCAATGCCAATCACTCTCTCTGACAACAACTTCCTCCTAGCATCCAGCCTAGACCTCCCCTGCCACAGCTTCAGACTGTGTCCTCTTTTTCTGTTGCTGCTTGCCTGGCAGCAGAGCCCAACCCCACCTGGCTACAGCCTCCCTGCAGGGAACTGCTGCCTCAGCTTCAGCTCCTCTCTGCCAGCACCCCCAGGGCCCTCTCTGCCTGGCTGCTCTCAGCCACTCTGTCCCCAGCCTGTAGTGCTGCTTGGGGTTGTTGTGGCCAAAGTGCAGAACCCTGCCCTTGGCCTTGTTCAGTCTCATCCCATTGGCCTCTGCCCACCCATGCAGCCTGGCCAGGTCCCTCTGCAGGGCTCTGCTACCCCCAACAGCTCCACACTGCTCCCAGCTTGCTGTCATCTGCAAACTTACTGTTGCTGGACTCAATCCCCTGGTCCAGATCATCACTAAAGACATTGGACAGGACCGGTCCCAGCTCTGATCCCTGGGGGTACAGATGCATCTCCAGACTGGCATGGGATCCAGGTCTTTGCAAAGGCAAGGGCATACCCAAGTGACATGCATGAGATGTGCCCTAGACACAACCAGTTCAGCTGGTGCACACCACACTGCACCCTCTTCATCCCAGCACAGCTTGGCACAGAGCTGCAGCCACATCAGGGCCTCTCTGGTGCCCTTCATTCCACCGGAATCTGTCAGCCCAACAACCAGATTTCAGTGAAATGAAGCCCCCCAGGGAGGCAGGTCAGCCCCCACCTCAGGAGGTGTTCCTCACACCAGAGCTGAGCCTCTCAAGTCACTGCAGCTCATCTGTAGTTTCATCTGTGGCCCTGGGCCAGGTTCACTCACCAGGAAAGAGTCCCCATGCAAGGCCAAGAGAGATCACACAAACATAGGATTGTTTGGTTGGAAAAGACCTTTGAGATCACTGAAGTGTGGTCAGCAGATAGAGGTGGTTCTGCCACTGCACTGTGCTCTGGTGAGATCAGACAATCAAGCAGGTTGGAAGAGACCTCCAAGCTCAGCCAGTCCAACCTAGCACCCAGCTCTGGCCAATCACCCAGCCCATGGCACTAAGTGCCCCAGCCAGGCTTGGCTTCAACACCTCCAGCCACATCCACTCCACCACCTCCCTGGGCAGCCCATTCCAATGCCAATCACTCTCTCTGACAACAACTTCCTCCTAACATCCAGCCTAGACCTCCCCTGCCACAGCTTGAGGCTGTGTCCCCTTCTTCTGTTGCTGCTTGCCTGGCAGCAGAGCCCAACCCCACCTGGCTACAGCCTCCCTTCAGGCAGCTGCAGGCAGCAATGAGCTCTGCCCTGAGCCTCCTCTGCTGCAGGCTGCACCCCCCCAGCTCCCTCAGCCTCTCCTCACAGGGCTCTGCTCCAGGCCCCTCACAGCTTTGTCGCCCTCCTGTGGACACCTTCAGTACTGCAACATCTCTGCAATGGAGGAGCCCAGAACTGGGCACAGCACTCCCGGGGTGGCCTGAGCAGTGCTGAGCACAGGGGCACAAGAACCTCCCTTGTCCTGCTGCCCACACTGCTCCTGAGCCAGCCCAGGATGCCATTGGCTCTGCTGCCCACCTGGGCACTGCTGCCTCAGCTTCAGCTCCTCTCTGCCAGCACCCCCAGGGCCCTCTCTGCCTGGCTGCTCTCAGCCACCCTGGCCCCAGCCTGTAGTGCTGCTTGGGGTTGTTGTGGCCAAAGTGCAGAACCCTGCCCTTGGCCTTGTTCTTTGCCATTCATTCTCAGCTGGACTATTGTGTCCAGCTCTGGTGTCCCTTTACAAGGACATTGAGCTGCTGGAGTGGCCACGAGGGTTGTCAGAGGGCTGGAGCACTTCTGCTGTGGGGACAGGCTGAGGGAGTTGAGGTGGATCAGCCTGGAGCACAGAAGGCTCTGTAGAGACCTTAAACCAACATTTCACTGTTTGAAGGGGCCCTAGAGCAAAGCTGGGGTGGGACTGTTCAGAAGGGCTTTTGGTGGTAGATGAGGGTCCAGAAGTTCTCCCCTCAGCCTCCTTTTATCCAGGCTCAACAACCTCACTTCCCTCAGCTGTTGCTCACCAGACCTGTTCTCCAGCCCCCTCACCAGCTTTGTTGCCCTTCTCTGGCCATAATTCAGCACTCTCAGTGTCTTTTTGGACTGAGGGTTTCAAAACTGAGTCAATAAATGCATTGGATTGGAAGGGACCTCCAAAGGTTATCCAGTCCAACCCTCAACTAGAACAGGTTGCCCAGAGCTCTGTCAAGCCTCACTGAATATCTCTAGGGCTGGGGCCTCAACCACCTCCCTGGGCAACCTGTTCCAGTGCTCCACCACCCTCATGGTAAAGAACTTGTTCCTAACATCCAGTCTAAATCTGCTCTTCTCTAGGGTGAAGCCATTGCCCCTTGTCCTCTGCAAGCAGCCTCTCTGCATCCTTCATGTAAGCCCCCTTCAGGCACTGGAAGGCTGCTATGAGGTCTCCCCAGAGCCTCCTCTTCTCCAGGCTGAACACCCCCAGCTCCCTCAGCCTGGCTTTGTAGCAGAGGTGCTCCAACCCTCTGATCATTTTCATGGCCCTCCTCTTGGACCTGCTCCATCAGGTCTATGTCCTTCCTATACTGAGGGCTCCAGCCCTGGGGGCAGTACTGCAGGTGAGGTCTCACCAGAGCAAAGTGGCAGAATCACCTCCTTGGCTCTCTTTTGGTGCAGCCCAGGATGTGATTTGCCTTCTGGGCTCCTAGCACATTCTATCTGCTCATGTCCAGCAGTCAAGGTGTGACCTCACCAGTGCTGAGTACAAGGGGACAATCTCTGTCCTGCTCCTGCTGGCCACACTATTACTGATCCAAGGAGGATGCTCTTGGCCTTCCTGGCCACCTCTGCACTGGTTGCCATTGGAATGGGCTGCCCAGGGAGGTGGTGGAGTCATCATCCCTGGAGGTGTTGAAGCAGAGCCTGGCTGAGGCACTTAGTGCCATGGTCTGGTTGACTGGCCAGGGCTGGGTGCTAGGTTGGACTGGCTGAGCTTGGAGGTCTCTTCCAACCTGCTTGATGGTATGATTCTATGGTTCATCTGTTGACCAACACTCCCAGGTCCTCATCTACTGAGCAGTTTCCACCCACTCTTCTGTGAGCCTGGAGCATTGCAGTGGAGGAGTGAAGGAACCCATTGAGCAGGGTGGGATTCAAACCCCCTCTCTGAGCTGGTGGGGATTTATCTGGGGCTCAAAGCTTGTGCAGATAGAAGATTAGAGACCTGATTGACAACTCTCACCTCTCCTCAGAGCTCCTCTAGTTGCTCATCAAGAACAATGGCTTAATTAATGAGATGTTCTTGTCCATTTGAAGGGAGAACCTGGTCCACCAGGCAAAGGAGTGGAAATGAAGGTAAGTGAAATAAACATTATGGTATATATTCATGTTGGAAACACCTCCTTCTCTGTCTGCTGTTGGGATGGCAGAGGGTGCCCTGTGTGTCCTCAGGCTTAGCCATCAGCCACCTGCAGGACCAGCTTTCTGGGCTGGAGGAAAGAGGAGAAGTTCTGACCCATCTCTTCTCTTGCAGGACCTGGAGAGGCTTTTTGAAGCAAATGGTATCAAGGTAGGTAATGCTTTGGCTTTTCTTCTGAGAAGGTGGTTATATATTTAGATGCTTCTGGGAGAGCTTTTCTGCTGCCAGGATGTGGTGTGGATGGTGGCTTTGATGCCCATCTGACATTGATGCTGAATCACTCAGCAGTTAAGGTTGGGAGGGACCTTAAAGATCATAGAATCAACTAGGGTGGAAGAGACCACCAAGCTCAGCCAGTCCAACCTAGCACCCAGCCCTGGCCAATCAACCAGAGCTTGGTGCTGCCACCTGGTTTGACTTCAGAGAGAGTGATTGGCATTGGAATGGGCTGCCCAGGGAGGTGGTGGAGTCACCATCCCTGGAGGTGCTCCAGGAAAGCCTGGATGAGGCACTTAGTCCCATGGTCTAGTTGATTGGACAAGGATCTGTGACAGGTTGGACTGTCTGAGCTTGGAGGTCTCTTCCAACCTGATTGGTTCTATGATTCTGTTCTACTTCAACACTGGGTCTGGAGAAAACATCTAACCACAGAAGACTTTGGGAAGGACTTTAAAGATCATAGAATCATTTGACTTGTACTTCAGGACTGGGTCTGGAGAAAACATGTAACCACAGAACAGTTAAGGTTGGGAGGGACCTTAAAGATCATAGGATCAACTAGGGCGGAAGAGAGCTCCAAGCTCAGCCAGGCCAACCTAGCACCCAGCCCTGGCCAATCAACCAGACCATGGCACTGAGTGCCTCAGCCAAGTTTTGCTTCAACACCTCCAGCCACAGCAACTCCATCACTTACTGCCATAGTCTGGGTGATTGGCCAGGGCTGGGAGCTAGGTTGGGCTGGATGAGCTTGGAGGTCCCTTCCAAGCTGGTTGATTCTATGATTCTACTGCCTCCTTAATGATCTCCACTGATTGCAGCTGGCACTGCTGAAGGACCTCTGCAATGCACTCCAGGATGGGCTGGATGGGCTGATGGATCAGCTTGGTGGCTCCAGGACTAGCATGATCTCCAAAGCAAAGCAAGAAGCTCAGCATGCCACTGAGCACAGTGTGAGTGCACACTGTACAGCCCCAACTCTTTCAGGCTGTGCTCACAGCAGAGCTGCTGCAGCCTCTGAGCATCCTCCTGGCCCTGCTCGGGACACTCTCCAGCATCTCCACAGCCCTCTTGTCCCAGGGGCTCCAGAGCTGGATGCAGGACTCCAGCTGGGGTCTCAGCAGAGCAGAGCAGAGGGGCAGAATCCCCTCCCTGGCCCTGCTGGCCACACTGCTGCTGCTGCAGCCCAGGCTCTGCTTGGCTTTCTGGGCTGCAAGTGCACACTGCTGGCTCCTGCTGAGCTTCTCCTCCAGCAGCACCCCCAAGTGCCTCTCCTCAGGGCTGCTCTCCAGCCTGGCACTGCCCAGCCTGGATTTGTGCTTGGCATTGCCTCGGCCCAGATGCTGGTCTTGTTGAGCACTTGGTCTTGTCGAACCTCCTGAGCTTGGCTTGTGCCCACCTCTGCAGCCTGTGAAATAGGGAAGCAGTCAACTATTGTTGACAGTGGTACATGGAAGTCACCCTCTAAAGCCATCAGCCTCCTTGTGCCCTTTGAGGGGTGGGGGGTTCTTAGAGTGGGGGGTGTATAAGGTTGAAAGCTCAAGAAGCAGTCTTGGAGGTGGCTTCAAAAGCAAGAGGGATCCCAGGGTGGCAGGTCTAGTTTGGAAGGAGAGCTTGAGGGTGGGCAGCAGGGAATTGCTGACAACTGACTCCATCCTGATCCAGAAACAGCAGCAAGTGGGACAGAGCATGCTGGAGGGATGGGACACTGGGCAGAGGGAATCCACCTGGGGATCCTGAGGGTAACAAGTTAACCACAGCACAGCAATGTGCCCTGGGGGCCAGGAAGGCCAATGGGGTCCTGGGGTCCATTAAGCTGAGTGTGTCCAGCAGATCAAGGGAGGTTCTCCTGCCCCTCTGCTCTGCCCTGCTGAGACCTCATCTTGAATACTGTGTTCAGTTTTGGGCTCCCCAGTTGCAGAGGGACAGGGATCTGCTGGAGAGGGTCCAGCAGAGGGCTATGAGGATGATGAGGGGACTGGAGGGCATTGCCTGATGAGGAGAGGCTGAGGGACCTGGGGCTGTTTAGTCTGGAGAAGACTGAGAGGGGATTTGATCAATGTTTATCAGTATCTGAGGGCTGGGGGTCAGGAGGGGGGGGACAGGCTCTGCTCACTGCTGCCTGGGACAGGACAAGCAGCAATGGGTGTAAGCTGCAGCACAGGAGGTTGCAGCTCAACACAAGGGGAACTTCTTGACTGGAAGGGTCCCAGAGCACTGGCACAGGCTGGCCAGAGACTGTGGAGTCTCCTTCTCTGGAGCCTTTCCAGGCCTGTCTGGATGTGTTCCTCTGTGATCTGTGCTGGATTGTGTGGTCCTGCTCTGGCAGGGGGGTTGGACTGGATGATGTCCTTGGGTCCCTTCCAACCCCTGACATGCTGTGAGCCTGTGTGTGTGATCAGAATCTCGGGAGCATCAGGTTTGTGATCTCCAGCCTAATCCACTGTGGTTGCTGCTGCAGGACTCCCTGGTGTCTGTCACCACTCACGATGGCCTGGCCAGCACTCGGGTGGCAGAAGCAGCACAGAGCCTGGAGCTGGAGGCTCAGTTTCGAGTGACAGTGCCTGGAGAACTCCTCAAGGTGAAAATGAAGAGCAGAGCAGATGAAGTGGAGTTATGCAGATCTGTCCGTCTGAGTACAGGCTACCTGGAAGCTTCCAGACCACACTCCAGTGGTGCCTCCTGCTGATACTCATCCTCTCTCCCTTTCCACCTAGCCACAACTGGAATGAGACTGAACAAGGCCAAGGGCAGGGTTCTGCACTTTGGCCACAGCAACCCCAAGCAGCACTGCAGGCTGGGGCCAGAGTGGCTGAGAGCAGGCAGGCAGAGAGGGCCCTGGGGGTGCTGGCAGAGAGGAGCTGAAGCTGAGCCAGCAGTGCCTGGAACTGGACACAGCACTGCAGGGGTGGCCTGAGCAGTGCTGAGCACAGGGGCACAAGAACCTCCCTTGTCCTGCTGCCCACACTGCTCCTGAGCCAGCCCAGGATGCCATTGGCTCTGCTGCCCACCTGGGCACTGCTGCCTCAGCTTCAGCTCCTCTCTGCCAGCACCTCCAGCTCCCTCTCTGCCTGGCTGCTCTCAGCCACTCTGTCCCCAGCCTGCAGTGCTGCTTGGGGTTGTTGTGGCCAGAGTGCAGAACCTGCCCTTGGCCTTGTTCAGTCTCATCCCCTTGGCCTCTGCCCACCCATGCTGCCTGGCCAGGTCCCTCTGCAGGGCTCTCCTACCCTCCAACAGCTCCACACTGCTCCTAGCTTGGTGTCATCTGCAAACTTACTGCTGCTGGACTCAATCCCCTGGTCCAGATCATCAATAAAGATATTGACCAGGCCTGTGCCCAGCACTGATCCCTGAGGCACACCACTGGTGCCAGCTGCCAGCTGCATGTGTCACCATTCACCACCACTCTCTGGTCCCAGCCCTGCAGCCAGTTCCTGACCCAGAAATGCTGGTGTGGACACAGATGTGTATTGTAGATGATGCCTTGACTCAGAAAACAGCAGTAACTTTTTTTGGTCTTCACAGGGTTCACCTTCTGGTGGCTCTGGACCTGAGCCCCAGACCCCAGGACACCCTCCTGAGCCTGTGGAGGAATCACCTGAGGAAAGAAAGGAGGAGAGAGACTCCTGGAGGCCAAACACTTCTCTCAGCAGTGTATGTCGATGCCTGTTCAGGGACTTCAGGTGACTTCTTTTGTGCTGGTGTAGCAGATGCAAAGGAGTCAAACTTCTGAGAGCCTGTTGGGACAAATCCTTGCAGTTCCATAGTTTTCCCAAAGTGAAAAGCAAAGCTGGAGAAAGGTTAAGGATGCTTGAGTAGCTGACAGCCCATCAGGCTGTGCTGCCATCCAGTTGAGACCTGGACAGGCTGGGGAGCTGGGTGAGGAGGGACCCCAGGAGGTTCACCAGGACAAGTGCAGGGTCCAGCACCTGAGGAGCAGTAACTCCCTGCAGCACTACACATAAGGGATTGAGCTGCTGGAAGGCAGCTCCACAGAGAAGGACCTGGAAGTGCTGGTGGACAAGTTCAGCACAAGGCAAGAGACCTTGGAGTTCATGGCTAGGCTGGATGCTAGGAGGAAGTTCCTGGCAGAGAGAGTGATTGGCATTGGAATGGGCTGCCCAGGGAGGTGGTGGAGTCTCTGTGGCTGGAGGTGTTGCAGCCAAGCCTGGCTGGGGCACTTAGTGCCATGGGCTGGTTGCTTGGGCAGGGCTGGGTGCTAGGCTGGACTGGCAGAGCTTGGAGCCCTCTTCCAACCTGGTTGATTCTATGACATGATTCTGTGGTTCTAAGGCAGCAATGTGTCCTCATGGTCAAGAAGACCTCAGGTCTCTTGGGGTGCATGGAGAAGAGCATGGCCAGCAGGTTGAGAGAGGTTCTCCTCCCCCTTGACTCTGCCCTACTGAGGCCACATCTGGAGTAGTGTGCCCAGTCCTGGACTCCCCAGAGCTTGTGGAGTCTTCTTCTATGGAGAGATTCCAAACCCACCTGGACATGATCTGCTCTGGGTCACCCTGATTGGCAGTGGGGCTGGGCTAGAATATAGAATCATGAAGTGGTTTGGGTTGGAAGGGACCTCAAGGATCAGCCAGTTCCAACCCCCTGCCATAGGCAAGGACACCTCCCACCAGAACAGGTCACTCAAGGCCTCATCCAGCCTGGCCTGGAGCACCTCCAGGGAGGGAGAGCACTCCAGCTTCCATCATTGCATGGTTCTGAGACTCTCTGATCTCTGCATGACTCAGTGTCAGAGCTTGAGAAAGGGTTTTGTTTTCCATCTTCTGCTCTGCTGTCACTTGCCCACCATTCTTTGCAGGCCTTGTCTGTGCTCCCAACACACCCAGAAGATGATCTGCAAGGAAACCAGTCCATGGAGCTCCTCGAGTCCTTGGAGGAGACAGTGGAAGGGCAGCCACAGCAGGACACTGTTCAGGTATGTCTTAGCCAGCAGTCCTGGGCAGTAGGTGAGTGTGGAGGTAAGTGATAGACTGGAATGCACATCTCTCATCCAGGGCTCTAAGGCCTGGGGCAGCTGCCCTCAGATCCTCAGAGGACATCACTCTTCAGATCATAGGATTGTAGAATCAAGCAGGTTGGAAGAGAGCTCCAAGCTCAGCCAGTCCAACCTAGCACCCAGCCCTGGCCAATCAACCAGACCATGGCACTAAGTGCCTCAGCCAGGCTTGGCTTCAACACCTCCAAGCAGAGCAACTCCACCTCCCTGGGCAGCCCATTCCAATGCCAATCACTCTCTCTGCCAACAACTTCCTCCTAACATCCAGCCTAGACCTGCCCTGGCACAGCTTCAGACTCTGTCCCCTTCTTCTGCTGCTGCTTGCCTGGCAGCAGAGCCCAACCCCACCTGGCTACAGCCTCCCTGCAGGGAGCTGCAGGCAGCAATGAGCTCTGCCCTGGGCCTTATGATAAGGGCAGTGAGACACTGTCCCAGGTTGCCCAGGGAGCTGGCAGATGCCCCATGACTGGAAACATTCACTTGACAGGTCTCTGAGCCACCTTCTCTAGTTGGAAGTTGTCTCTGCTGACTGAAGAGGGTTGGATTCAATCACCTTTGAAGATCCTTTCCAAGAAGCCATTCTGTGACTCGATGAAGTTTTTTAGGGGACTTCAAACTACCTCTCCCAGCAAGATGGGTTCTGCACCCCAGGGGTGTTTTCATTAGATGCATTTGGTGTAAAATCTTCTGAATCATAGAATTGTTTCAGCTGGAGGGAGCTGGGGGGGTGCAGCCTGCAGCAGAGGAGGCTCAGGGCAGAGCTCATTGCTGCCTGCAGCTGCCTGCAGGGAGGCTGTAGCCAGGTGGGGTTGTGCTCTGCTGCCAGGCAGCCAGGGACAGAAGAAGGGGACAGAGTCTGAAGCTGTGGCAGGGCAGGTCTAGGCTGGATGTCAGGAGGAAGTTGTTGGCAGAGAGAGTGATTGGCATTGGAATGGGCTGCCCAGGGAGGTGGTGGAGTGGCTGTGCCTGGAGGTGTTGCAGCCAAGCCTGGCTGGGGCACTTAGTGCCATGGTCTGGGTGATTGGCCAGGGCTGGCTGCTAGGTTGGGCTGGCTGAGCTTGGAGCTCTCTTCCAATCTGGTTGGTTCTATGATTCAGGGAGTTGTAGAAAGCAATGAGGTCTCCCCTCAGGAAGAGAGAAAAGTGTGGCCCACGGGTAGGGAAACAGGAGCAGCCTCCTCCTCTCTGCAGCTCCTGAATCTCCTCCTCCCTGGTGCTCCCACAGCCAAGGTGAACTCAGCAGAGGGTGCTGGGAAGGGAGTGAAATGGAGCCAGTTGTTCTCCCATCAGCAGCAGCTGTAATCACACAATTTACCTGTTAAAAGGTTCACGAGACCCTAGAGAGGAGCAGCCTCTAATGGCCCAAGAGCTTCATCTCAGAGGAGCAATTTCTGTCTGACAGGAGTTAATGGGGGAAGCAAATCAACTGATGGAGATACAGGATGAGCCCAGGCACACCTGCTGGTGTGAGCAGCAGTGGCTGAGTTACTCCTTCCATGGATGAGCCATTTCTTTCATGTTATGGCACCAAACCAGCCAACTCCTGCCTCCTCCAGCTCCCAGCCAACTCCTGCCTCCTCCAGCTCCCAGCCAACTCCTGCCTCCTCCAGCTCCCAGCTCCCCCCTGTAGTTATGCTTATTCGTTGTGCTCAGCACTGCTCAGGCCACCCCTGGAGTGCTGTGTCCAGTTCTGGGCCCCTCCATTGCAGAGAGATGTTGAGGTGCTGGAAGGTGTTTGGAGCAGGGCAGCAAGGCTGGGGAGGGGCCTGGAGCAGAGCCCTGTGAGGAGAGGCTGAGGGAGCTGGGGGGGTGCAGCCTGCAGCAGAGGAGGCTCAGGGCAGAGCTCATTGCTGCCTGCAGCTGCCTGCAGGGAGGCTGTAGCCAGGTGGGGTTGGGCTCTGCTGCCAGGCAAGCAGCAGCAGAAGAAGGGGACACAGTCTCAAGCTGTGCCAGGGGAGGTCTAGGCTGGATGTTGGGAGGAAGTTGTTGGCAGAGAGAGTGATTGGCATTGGAATGGGCTGCCCAGGGAGGTGGTGGAGTCTCTGTGGCTGGAGGTGTTGAAGCCAAGCCTGGCTGGGGCACTTAGTGCCATGGTCTGGTTGCTTGGGCAGGGCTGGGTGCTAGGTTGGCCTGGCTGAGCTTGGAGCTCTCTTCCAACCTGCTTGGTTCTATGGGTCTGTGATTCTGTGATTCCACTCTGCCCTAGTGAGGCCACAGCTGGAGTACTGAGCCCAGTACTGGGCTCCACAGTTCCAGAGAGACAGGGAGCTGCAGGAGACAGCCCAGCAGAGCCTGCAGAGATGCTGAGGTCCCTGGAGCATCTCTGTGAGGAGGAAAGGCTGAGAGCCCCAGGACACTTGAGCTTGGAGAAGAGCAGGCTGAGAAGGCATCTTCTCAATGCTCAGCAATACCTCAAAGGCAGGGGGTCAAGAGGATGAGGCCAGACTCTTCAGTGGTGCCCAGAGAGTGGACAAGGGACACAAACTGGAACCCAGCAGGTTCCAGCTGAACCTGAGGGTAAATATCCTCCCTGTGAGGATAGCTGATCCCTGGAGGAGGCTGCCCAGAGAGAGGTTGTGGAGTCTCCTTCTCTGGAGAGACTCCAAACCCACCTGGACATTGTGATCCTGGGCAACCTGTTGAGAGTGACCTCTCTTTGGCAGGAGTGTTGGACAAGGTTGAACCCCAGAGGTCCCTTCCAACCTCCACTGTGCTGCTATCTTCTGAGTTGTCTGTTTCATTCTTCCCTATACCAATTTCTTTTCCTGCAGGAATCTATCTCTCATTTTTCTTCCTCCCCTTTTTCATTTCCTGCCCTAATCTGATCTATTCTTCTTCTCCCTCCTCTCTTTGCCTTTCATTTTCATGCTGCTAGCTGCCATCAGTAAATAATTCCTTCAGAAAGCAGCAGCAGCTTCTCAACTTTCCTTTCAGGTGCCTGATTGCTGGCACCTTTGAGCAGGAAACTGCCAAAATTGCAGAGGAATTGCAGGCTGAAGGAGAGTTATTAGCCCCCTGCAATTTCCCCCCACCCCAGTAAATAGCAGCTGTAGGAGGTCTGATGCCAGTGGGTCACCTGCAACACCTGATGGAGGTCTTGGCAACCCAGGAGCTTTGCTGCGTGCTGACGCCAGCCACGAACTGCACAAGGGCTTGGGCTAAAGAGCTGCAGCACTCTGGAGCCTCTCAGCAGGCAGATGAGCTGCTGACTGACTCAGTGCAGGCTGGGCAGGGATGTCCACCTGCTCTCATCTGATCCTGCCACCCCAGCCACTGTTCAGTATCTTTATGGGTGAGCTGGTCCAGGGGACTGAGTCCAGCAGCAGTAAGTTTGCAGATGACAGCAAGCTAGGAGCAGCTGTGGAGCTGTTGGAGGGCAGGAGAGCCCTGCAGAGGGACCTGGCCAGGCTGGATGGGTGGGCAGAGGCCAAGGGGATGAGACTGAACAAGGCCAAGGGCAGGGTTCTGCACTTTGGCCACAACAACCCCAAGCAGCACTACAGGCTGGGGCCAGGCTGAGGCAGCAGTGCCCAGGTGGGCAGCAGAGCCAATGGCATCCTGGGCTGGCTCAGGAGCAGTGTGGGCAGCAGGACAAGGGAGGTTCTTGTGCCCCTGTGCTCAGCACTGCTCAGGCCACCCCTGCAGTGCTGTGTCCAGTTCTGGGCTCTTCCATTGCAGAGAGATGCTGAGGTGCTGGAAGGTGTTTGGAGCAGGGCAGCAAGGCTGGGGAGGGGCCTGGAGCAGAGCCTTGTGAGGAGAGGCTGAGGGAGCTGGGGGGGTGCAGCCTGCAGCAGAGGAGGCTCAGGGCAGAGCTCATTGCTGTCATAGAATCAAGCAGGTTGGAAGAGATCTCCAGGCTCAGCCAGCCCAACCTAGCACCCAGCCCTGCCCAACCAGCCAGCCCATGGCACCAAGTGCCCCAGCCAGGCTTGCCTGCAACACCTCCAGGGACAGCCACTCCACCACCTCCCTGGGCAGCCCATTCCAATGCCAATCACTCTCTCTGCCAACAACTTCCTCCTAACATCCAGCCTAGACCTCCCCTGGCACAGTTTGAGACTCTGTCCCCTTGTTCTGTTGCTGCTTGCCTGGCAGCAGAGCCCAACCCCACCTGGCTACAGCCTCCCTGCAGGCAGCTGCAGGCAGCAATGAGCTCTGCCCTGAGCCTCCTCTGCTGCAGGCTGCACACCCCCAGCTCCCTCAGCCTCTCCTCACAGGGCTCTGCTCCAGGCCCCTCCCCAGCCTTGCTGCCCTGCTCCAAACACCTTCCAGCACCTCAACATCTCTCTGCAATGGAGGGGCCCAGAACTGGACACAGCACTCCAGGGGTGGCCTGAGCAGTGCTGGGCAGAGGAACCTCCCTTCTCCTGCTGGCTACACAGGATGTCCCAGGCCCCTCAGTGTCTTTCTAGCCTCAGTAATTATGGACTGTACACATTGCTGTCATCACATAGATTATGTTTGGTGATCATTGGGATGCTGCCTTCTCTCTGCAGGAAAACCTGAATTCAGATGATGGCTCTGCACTCCCAATGCATGTTAGAGCAAGGAGATCATCTGAGCATGAGAAACACATGGTAAAGACCTCTTTTCATGGCAGCAGCTTCAGCCTTGCCTGTGTGCAAGAGCAGAGCCATTGGTGTGATCCAAGAGAAAATGCTGACCCTTCCTTGTTGGTTCTATCACAGGTTTATCTCCCTGGTGCCCTAGGAGCAAGGAAATCCCTGTCTGGATCCACAGTGAGTGAAGAAGCCCTACAAAGCTGCCTTCAAACACACAGAAGGGAATTAGAGAACCACTGTGGTTGGAAGAGTAGTTTAATATTATCAAGTCCTTCCTAGATTGCTGTGTGCAGTTCTGGTGGGAACCAGCTTCACTGCCCTGCTCTGGGCACCTTCCAGTACTGCAACATCTCTCTGCAATGGAGGAGCCCAGAGCTGGACACAGCACTCCAGGGGTGGCCTGAGCAGTGCTGAGCACAGGGGCACAAGAACCTCCCTTGTCCTGCTGCCCACACTGCTCCTCAGCCAGCCCAGGATGCCATTGGCTCTGCTGCCCACCTGGGCACTGCTGCCTCAGCTTCAGCTCCTCTCTCCCAGCATCTCCAGGGCCCTCTCTGCCTGGCTGCTCTCAGCCACTCTGGCCCCAGCCTGTAGTGCTGCTTGGGGTTGTTGTGGCCAAAGTGCAGAACCCTGCCCTTGGCCTTGTTCAGTCTCATCCCCTTGGCCTCTGCCCACCCATCCAGCCTGTCCAGGTCCCTCTGCAGGGCTCTGCTACCCTCCAACAGCTCCACAGCTGCTCCTAGCTTGGTGTCATCTGCAAACTTACTGCTGCTGGACTCAATCCCCTGGTCCAGATCATCAGTAAAGACATTGACCAGGACTGTGCCCAGCACTGATCCCTGGGGCACAGCACTGGTGCCAGCTGCCAGCTGGATGTGGCACCATTCACCACCACTCTCTGGTCCCAGCCCTCCAGCCAGTTCCTGACCCATATCAGAGTGAATCTGTCCAAGCCATGAGCTTGGAGTCATTCAATGCTCACCTGAATGGCATTCTGTGCAACCTGCTGTGGGTGATCCTGCTCTGGTGGGGGGGACTGGACTAGGTGATGTCCAGAGAGCTCTTCCAATCCCTCTCATTCTGTGTTTATTCTTTCCTAGGGAGGAATGGGAGCTCCAGGAATTCGTGGAGACAAAGGAGAAAAGGTATCAAGAGAGTTCTTCTGCCCTGAGACTCAGAGACCAGGAGAAGTTTCTCTGTGCTAAGAGGGTTTGGAAAGTGAGAGGCTGATGGAGAGGACATTCATGGTCTGTGGGAGACTCCACTGCACAGAGGCTGGCTTAGATGATCTTTAAGGTCCTTTCCAACCTGAAATGTTCTATTCTAGGCACTTCTATGCCTATCCCAGCTCATAACAAGGGGGTTGGAACTAGATGATCTTTAAGGTCCTTTCCAACCTAAAATGTTCTATTCTAGACACTTCTATGCCTATCCCAGCTCATAACAAGGGGGATGGATCTAGGTGATCTTTAAGGGTCCCTTCCAACCTGAAATGTTCTATTCTAGGCACTTCTATGCCTATCCCTGCTCACAACAAGGGGGTTGGAACTAGGTGATCTTTAAGGTCTCTTCCAACTCAAGCCATTCTGTGGTACTGATTTGTAGCTACCAAATGGTAGATCTGGGGTGCTGGGACCCAAGCATTCAGAAGAAAGAAGACTCCAATGCTCAGGGGCTGGCTTAAATGATTTTTCAAGGTCCCTTCCAACCTAAAATGTTCTATTCTAGACACTTCTATGCCTATCCCTGGAAGTGCTTAAGATCAGGCTGGATGAAGACTTGAGCAAACTGATCTCCTGGCAGATGTCCCTGCTCATAACAGGGGGGTTGGAACTAGATGATCTTTAAGGCCTCTTCCAACTCAAGCCATTGTGTGGTTCTGATTTATGGCTACCAAATGGGAGATCTTCTGATGAGACACAGCCTCAGCCAGCCTGGCCTTAAACACCTCCAGCCATGGGGCCTCAACCACCTCCCTGGGCAGCCCATTCCAGCCTCTCACCACTCTCCTGCTCAACAACTTCCTCCTCACCTCCAGCCTCACTCTCCCCACCTCCACCTTTGCTCCATTCCCCTCAGTCCCACCCAAGCATTCAGAAGAAAGGCAGACAAAGGTTGTTGAAAGACAGAGCCCAGTGTGAAGGGATGCTTGGCATGGGCTGGAGCACCCTGGGGACACAAGAAGGCATGAGAAGAGAGGCAGATGGAGGAGGTGGCTGAAAGATGGATGGTTTTTGTCTTGCAGGGCCAGCCTGGGGAGATAGGAGAACCTGGAGAGAAGGTGAGCTGTGGAGGCAGGAGCAGCAGCTGGAGCAGGACAGTGATACCATCTGCATGGCCCAAGCCCAGCACTGGAGGTTGCCACAGGGAAGTCAAAATCTGCTGGGTCAACCCAGTACTCCACCTCCTTCCTGGGAGCAGTGTGGCTCTGTGCTAGGACATTTGGCTCTTCCCTGGTCATGCAGCCACTGGCCACCTCCTCTGGGGAAAAGAGGTGGAGGTCAGAGGGGCCAATTGCTCCATGCTGCCAAAGGCAACCTCTGCTCTTGCTCAGGGTTACCCTGAGGTGGTACTTGAGAGGACCTCCTGGTAACTCTCTCTTTATTCCATAGGGCACCAAAGGGGACAGAGGTGGAAAGGGTCAAAAGGTAAAGCAAAACCTCAACCAGAAGTGGCTCTTCTTACACCATGAGAGCTTTGCCACCTCTTCTCCCTCCTCTTTTTGCCCACCTAACCTCACTAACTCAGGAGCAGGTCTCCAGGTAACCTTTTGAGATGTGGGCTCAGTGTGGTCAGTCACTTGCTGGGGGACCCAGAGTGTCTCTGTTGACCAGGGAGGAGCTCCAGATGTCTCACACATGGGCAGGACACCCACCTTGTATATGAGTAATGCCAGAAGAGGAGAGTCTCACCCACAGCCTGCTGATAGCATCCCCAGTAATGCTCCTGCAACCCAGCAGCTTCTCTTATAACCCTATTTACGTGGTCCCAGCACCTTTGTCCCTCTGGGTCAGACCAGAGCTCACATCTTCTAGAGGGGATGTGATAGTCAGAGAGGACCTTCAAGGTAGGATCAGCTCTGAGACACTTCAGTTACATGTCCAGGGAGCAGCAGGAAGCAAGATCTCATTTTGGTGGGCTCCACAGTGGGAGGAAGGAATGCTCCTTCTCAGCACCTTCTCTTTACAGGGAGAACCAGGAATTGGGTTAAGAGGTCCTGTGGGTCAAGCTGGATCACCTGGACTTAAAGTAAGTCCTTCTTCTCTTCTACAGAGGATTTCACTTGGGGTTGGGGCAGATCTTCCTCTCTGCAGTCCATCTTTGGGCAGATCTTCCTCTCTGCAGTCCATCTTTGGGCAGATCTTCCTCTCTGTAGTCCATCATTGGGCAGATCTTTCTCTCTGTAGTCCATCTTTGGGCAGATCTTCCTTTCTGCAGTCCATCTTTGGGCAGATCTTTCTCTCTGTAGTCCATCTTTGGGCAGATCTTCCTTTCTGCAGTCCATCTTTAGGCAGATCTTTCTCTCTGTTGTCCATCTTTGGGCAGATCTTCCTTTCTGCAGTCCATCTTTGGGCAGATCTTTCTCTCTGTTGTCCATCTTTGGGCAGATCTTCCTTTCTGCAGTCCATTCTTGAGATACTGCAGATCTGCAGGGTTTGAACTCACAAGAGAGCTCTGAAGGTCTACAGGTTAGGGCTCTTTACTGAACAAGCCATGGTTCAGCCCTTTCCTCAGCTGTAGGACCTCTCTTACTGGCTAGGACTGAAGGTGTTCCTAGTTCTATATGCAGGGCTGTGGAGATGCTGGAGAATGTCCAGAGCAGGGCCAGGAGGATGCTCAGAGGCTGCAGCAGCTCTGCTGTGAGCACAGACTGAAAGAGTTGGGGCTGTGCAGGCTGCAGCAGAGGAGGCTCCCAGGTGACCTTCTTGTGTCCTTCCAGGATCTGAAGGGGGCTACAAAAAAGCTGGGGAGGGACTTCTGAGGCTGTCAGGGAGTGGCAGGAGTGGGGGGAATGGAGCAAAGCTGGAGGTGGGGAGAGTGAGAGTGGAGGTGAGGAGGAAGTTGTTGAGCAGGAGAGTGGTGAGAGGCTGGAATGGGTTGCCCAGGGAGGTGGTTGAGGCCCCATGGCTGGAGGTGTTTGAGGCCAGGCTGGCTGAGGCTGTGTGCAGCCTGCTCTAGGGTAGGGTGTCCCTGGGCATGGCAGGGGGGTTGGAACTGGCTGCTCCTTGTGCTCCCTTCCAACCCTGACTGATTCAGTGACTCTGTGAAGCTCAAGGTTGCACCTCAGGCTGCCTCCAGGGCCTGGGGGTGGGGGCAGTTAAGCCCCCTTAAGATCCAAATTCTTTGTGATTCACTCAACAGGGTGAGCCAGGGGCCCCAGGACCTCCAGGAGCTGAGGGCATCCAAGGCATTCATGGCAGTGCTGGCACCCCTGGGTCACAGGGGGACAGAGGACCTCCAGGTGTGCCTGGGGTGCCAGGACAGAAGGTAGGTGTGTGCAGTGAGGGGACAGGCTATGTTGTGTTCCCCTTCTCCAGCTGAGAGCCATGGCCTTAGGGAGACTGCCTGCCTGCTGTTCTCTGTGGGGTAAGCCTCCACCTATGCAGGTCTCCAGGAGGTGTCAGGTTTGGGGGTCACTGGCCCCTGAGAGCAGAGGGAGCAGTGGGTCTCACTGTAGGGAGCTGGAGGTTTAGCTGAGCAGGTGAAGGTGGAAGGCAGCAGTGTGCCTGAAGTCAGGGTCTGGGTGAAGCTGAAGTGCTCTCTCCTCAGCAAGCAGTGCACAGGAGGAGACTCTTCCTCCTGCTTCCTACCAGTGCAGGGAACCCCTGGGGGCACCAGCTCCTGCTGTGCCAGGGTGGGAGAAAGCCTTCTCATCAGGATGTACTCCTCTTTAAAAGGTTTCTTTTCTTCCAGGGGGAGCGTGGCAAGAGAGGTAGGAATGGATTTGCTGGGCCCAGGGGACCATCAGGAGCCCCAGGAAAAGAGGTGACCTTTGCACATTGTCCCTGTCTCTTCTGGGGGAGAGGTTAAGGCCTTGGTGCCTGAGCTGGATGTGCTTTCAGCCTACTGCAGACCTGGGACAGGAGAGCTCTGGGGACTTGCAGTGTGCACTTGCAGCCCAGAGAGCCAAGCAGAGCCTGGGCTGCAGCAGCAGCAGTGTGGCCAGCAGGGCCAGGGAGGGGATTCTGCCCCTCTGCTCTGCTCTGCTGAGACCCCAGCTGGAGTCCTGCATCCAGCTCTGGAGCCCCTGGGACAAGAGGGCTGTGGAGATGCTGGAGAGTGTCCAGAGCAGGGCCAGGAGGATGCTCAGAGGCTGCAGCAGCTCTGCTGTGAGCACAGCCTGAAGGAGTTGGGGCTGTGCAGGCTGCAGCAGAGGAGGCTCCCAGGTGACCTTCTTGTGGCCTTCCAGGATCTGAAGGGGGCTCCAGAAAAGCTGGGGAGGGACTTCTGAGGCTGTCAGGGAGTGGCAGGAGTGGGGGGAATGGAGCAAAGCTGGAGGTGGGGAGAGTGAGGCTGGAGGTGAGGAGGAAGTTGTTGAGCAGGAGAGTGGTGAGAGGCTGGAATGGGTTGCCCAGGGAGGTGGTTGAGGCCCCATGGCTGGAGGTGTTTGAGGCCAGGCTGGCTGAGGCTGTGTGCAGCCTGCTCTAGGGTAGGGTGTCCCTGGGCATGGCAGGGGGCTTGGAACTGGCTGCTCCTTGTGGTTCCTTCCAACTCTGACTGATTCTGTGATTCTATGACTTGCAAGGCAAAGTATTCCCCTCTGTCTTGTTTTCCTTGTCCTGCAGGGGCTTCCTGGGACACCTGGACCCAAAGGCAACAAGGTCAGTGCTGAGATGTTGAGGTGGCAATGGGACAGTCCACTGCTCTCTCATGTCTCCTTATCCCTGACCCCATCCAGCCACTTCATCCTTTCACCCTTCTGCCCTCTTTCCCCATGGCTGCTGGAGCAGCCTTCAGAAAGCAGAGCAGCAGCCACTAGAAGTGACTCTGCTGACTCTTTCTGTGGCTGCTCCATCATGGCCAAACCAATCAGCAGTCAGCTGGTGCAGTGTCCTTGCTTCAAACAAGACTTCTGGGGTTCTGTGTTCTGCAGGGAGAAATTGGTGTTGGAACAGCTGGCCCAAGAGGTCCTCATGGACTGCCTGGTCCTCGGGTAGGTTCCTCCAGGGATCACAGAAACCCAGCTTGGTGGGGGTTGGAAGGGACCCCTGGAGATCATCTAGCTGGACCCCTTGCCAAAGCTGGGTCACTCACAGCAGGTGGCCCAGGATTCATCTAATCATAGAATGGTTTGGGTTGGAAGGGACCTTTAAAGGTCATTTAGTTCCAACCCCCCTGGCACAGCTGGCAGTTCGTGGCTTGGACAGATGCACTCTGACATGGGTCAGGAACTGGCTGGAGGGCTGGGCCCAGAGAGAGGTGGTGAATGGTGCCACATCCAGCTGGCAGCTGGCACTAGTGGTGTTCCCCAAGGATCAGTGCTGGGCCCAGTCCTGTTCAACATCTTTGTTGATGATCTGGACCAGGGGATTGAGTCCAGCAGCAGTAAGTTTGCAGATGACAGCAAGCTGGGAGCAGTGTGGAGCTGTTGGAGGGAAGCAGAGCCCTGCAGAGGGACCTGGCCAGGCTGGATGGGTGGGCAGAGGCCACTGGGATGAGACTGAACAAGGCCAAGGGCAGGTTCTGCACTTTGGCCACAACAACCCCAAGCAGCACTACAGGCTGGGGCCAGAGTGGCTGAGAGCAGCCAGGCAGAGAGGGCCCTGGGGGTGCTGGCAGAGAGGAGCTGAAGCTGAGGCAGCAGTGCCCAGGTGGGCAGCAGAGCCAATGGCATCCTGGGCTGGCTCAGGAGCAGTGTGGGCAGCAGGACAAGGGAGGTTCTTGTGCCCCTGTGCTCAGCACTGCTCAGGCCACCCCTGGAGTGCTGTGTCCAGTTCTGGGCTCCTCCATTGCAGAGAGATGTTGAGGTGCTGGAAGGTGTCCAAAGAAGGGCAACAAAGCTGTGAGGGGCCTGGAGCAGAGCCCTGTGAGGAGAGGCTGAGGGAGCTGGGGGGGTGCAGCCTGCAGCAGAGGAGGCTCAGGGCAGAGCTCATTGCTGCCTGCAGCTGCCTGCAGGGAGGCTGTAGCCAGGTGGGGTTGGGCTCTGCTGCCAGGCAAGCAGCAGCAGCAGAAGGGGACAGAGCCTGAAGCTGTGCCAGGGCAGGTCTAGGCTGGATGTTGTTAGGAAGTTGTTGTCAGAGAGAGTGATTGGCATTGGAATGGGCTGCCCAGGGAGGTGGTGGAGTTGCTGTGCCTGGAGGTGTTGAAGCAAAGCCTGGCTGGGGCACTTAGTGCCATGGTCTGGTTGATTGTTTAGGGCTGGGTGCTAGGTTGGACTGGCTGAGCTTGGAGGCCTCTGCCATCTTTCTTGATTCTATGGTTCCTGTCTTCCTGGCAGAGACAAACCAGCTCCCACTCTCCTTGGAGCTGCAAGGTTCACTTTTCCTCCTGCTGCTTGAGAAATTTTTGGTTTCCTTCTGGCAGAGACTTCAGGGGGACCCTCTTGAGTCATAATCAGAGGCCATGTTTCAATTTGCTGCTTTTGTGGCTGTTCCAGGAATAAACAGGTTTTATGCCACAATCCATTTAGACCAAGTCCCCAGCTGGCAGCAGAACTGTTCAGTGAAGCCCTTGAGACAAAGCACTTAATGAGAGTGTCAACAGCTGTGAAAGGTCCAGGGCAAACCTTGCTCAGGCTTCATTATCTGAGGGAAATGATGGAATAATCTTCCTGCTCTTCTGACTCCAGCATCAATCTGAAGTGAATCACAGAAGTTCAGGTGACACTGGTTTTATATTGGAGAGCTAAACTTGGCCTCACAGGATGGTGTCTAGACATCTTAAAGGCACATAAATGTTGTAGGATCTACCTAGGGAGGTCATAGAATCATAGACTGGGTTTGAGGTTGGAAGGGAAATTGTTGGCAGAGAGAGTGGTTGGCATTGGAATGGGCTGCCCAGGGAGGTGGTGGAGTTGCTGTGGCTGGAGGTGTTGAAGCCAAGCCTGGATGAGGCACTTAGTGCCATGGTCTGGGTGCTTGGCCAGGGCTGGGTGCAGGGTTGGACTGGATGAGCTTGGAGCTCTCTTCCAACCTGCTTGATTCTATGATTCTGTAATCTTCCACCAGATCAGGCTGTTCAAGGCCTGATCCAACCTAGCCTTGAACCCCTTCAGGGAGGTTATAAAAGGATTTCAGAGACCCACCAAGACTGCTAGCAAGGTTTGTAGATAGCCAACAGTGCACTTCAAGGGAAGTTTAGAAGATCATAGAATCATAGAGTCAAGCAGGTTGGAAGAGACCTCCAAGCTCAGCCAGTCCAACCTAGCACCCAGCCCTGGCCAGTCAACCAGCCCATGGCACTAAGTGCCCCAGCCAGGCTTGGCTTCAACACCTCCAGCCACAGCAACTCCACCACCTCCCTGGGCAGCCCATTCCAATGCCAATCACTCTCTCTGACAACAACTTCCTCCTAACATCCAGCCTAGACCTGTCCTGGCACAGCCTGAGACTGTGTCCCCTTCTTCTGTTGCTGGTTGCCTGGCAGCAGAGCCCAACCCCACCTGGCTACAGCCTCCCTGCAGGCAGCATTTCTCTTTGCTGATGGACACTGCTACCCTTCTCTACCCTGACAGGGTGATGAGGGCATCGAGGGACTCCGGGGCCCTGCTGGCATGGTGGTGAGTATCAAACTAGCAGGGAGGGCTGCTTTATGGCATGGGCAACAGTGGACCAAGGGCTGACAAAATCCCCATGAGCAGTGAGCAAAAGGAGGGGAGTTGATGCTTTCAGTTGATGCTTTTCACTGCTTCCAAGTCCCTCTCTGCCTGGCTGCTCTCAGCCACTCTGTCCCCAGCCTGTAGCACTGCTTGGGGTTGTGGTGGCCAAAGTGCAGAACTCTGCAGTTCTGGGTCCAGTCCTGTTCAATATCTTTGTTGATGATCTGGACCAGGGGATTGAGTCCAGAAGCAGTAATTTTGCAGATGACACCAAGCTAGGAGCAGTGTGGAGCTGTGGGAGGGTAGCAGAGCCCTGCAGAGGGATCTGGCCAGGCTGGATGGGTGGGCAGAGTCCAAGGGGATGAGACTGAACAAGGCCCAAGGCAGGGTTCTGCACTTTGGCCTCAACAACCCCAAGCAGCACTACAGGCTGGGGCCAGAGTGGCTGAGAGCAGGCAGGCAGAAAGAGACCTGAGTGTGCTGGTAGAGAGGAGCTGAAGATGAGCCAGCAGTGTGCCCATGTGGCCAAGAGAGCCAGTGGCATCCTGTCCATGTCTCCTCTGACAAACTGCCAGTCCTGTAGGTGGAAGGTGCCCACCACACACCCATGGGAGGTCACCATCCCCACTTGTGCAACCAGGTTACAACAGAGGTGACCTGCACCAGAGCCTGTCAGCTGCCCAGGTGTGGCTCCTACTGTAGCTCTGACCCCAAGGCCATGCTGGGGGACATCTGGGCACCCCCATTATCAACACCCAGCAGAAGCCCTCTGTGAGCCCATCCTTGGAGGTGACTCTGCTCTTTGCTAACTCCTTCTCCCTGCTTGTGTTTATCCTCACATCCTCTTTTATCTTCCTGCAGGGTCCAAAAGGCTTCCCAGGTGTGAAAGGAGAAAGAGTAAGCAGCAGTAACCATATCTACAGAGTGCCTTGGAGGGAGTCAGCATGGTGGGGAGGCTTTCTTTGCAGCAGCCCACTCTGCTGATGCCTCTCTTAAAGCAGTGGGGGAAATCCCAGCAGCATCTGGGATGGATCAGAAGGGGGACATCAGTGAGAGTGTGGGAGTTTGGAGTGGCCTTAGCCACCCTCTGCAGTACCTAAGCTGAGATCTTTATGTGTGCCAAGACTCTCTGGAAGGAAACTCTGGGAGTTTGGGTAGAAAGAGTCCCCTGCCATACTCTGGCTGACCCCTAACTGTGCAGGGTGAGAGGCAGAGGGAGCAGAGCTCTGCCACAACCCATTGGCAGCACAGTGAGTCCCCTGCCATGCTCTGGCTGATCCCTGACTGTGCAGGGTGAGAGGCAGAGGGAGCAGAGCTCTGCCACAACCCATTGGCAGCACAGTGAGTCCCCTGCCATGATCTCTGACTGTGCAGGGTGAGAGGCAGAGAGAGCAGAGCTCTGCCACAACCCATTGGCACCACAGTGAGTCCCCTGCCATGATCTCTGACTGTGCAGGGTGAGAGGCAGAGGGAGCAGAGCTCTGCCACAACCCATTGGCAGCACAGTGAGTCCCCTGCCATGATCTCTGACTGTGCAGGGTGAGAGGCAGAGAGAGCAGAGCTCTGCCACAACCCATTGGCACCACAGTGAGTCCCCTGCCATGATCTCTGACTGTGCAGGGTGAGAGGCAGAGGGAGCAGAGCTCTGCCACAACCCATTGGCAGCACAGTGAGTCCCCTGCCATGATCTCTGACTGTGCAGGGTGAGAGGCAGAGAGAGCAGAGCTCTGCCACAACCCATTGGCACCACAGTGAGTCCCCTGCCATGATCTCTGACTGTGCAGGGTGAGAGGCAGAGAGAGCAGAGCTCTGCCACAACCCATTGGCAGCACAGTGAGGGTCCAGCAGGCAATGCAAACCCTTCCACTTGCACTGGCAGCCAGAAGTGCCCTTGGTGTCCTCCTGCTACAAACCCTTTTGCAGCCCTTGGGAAGTGTAGCACTGAGAACTGCATCCCATGTCCAAATGGGACACAGAGAGAGAGAGAGACCTGCCCACAGCCCTGCCACCCTGTGATGGTTTGGGGGTTACCCCGCCCCCCCACACTTTTGAATTTGCCCCAGCTAACTCAGACGGCCTCTGGGAATATAGATGAAGCAATTTATTTACAGCTAGCAGAATTTACAAGCAGCTATTTACAATATATACAGTTATATACAATTATATACAGAAATATACAATGGATAAACAATACAAAAAGCACAACTCCCCTCCCAGAAACCTGAGTCCCCAGGAGGGGCTCTCAAACCACCCCAACACCTCCCCCCGGCCCTCTCAACCTTACCCCAGTTCTCAGGAAGAATAGAGGTGCAGCCAAGAGGTTAGGGAGCAAGGTTAGTAGGAGCAGGGTTAATGAGATGTGACCAGGTCTAAGGCAAAAGCAAGAGTGAGAAACAAAATGGAGAAAAAGTCTTTCTTCTTCCCAAAGTTCTCAGCGTGACTGTGAGAGAAGTAGACACAATTGTTTTTCATTTCACTGCCCGTTATCTAGTTCTGTTACCAAAACATTCTAGCTTGCTTCAAACTAGCACACACCCAGAAGGTCCAGTGCAGTTTCTCCTGCTCCTTCCAGCCTCCCCCTTTTGCTGTCACCAAACCACTCCTGAGCACTGGAGCAGTTAAAAACCATGGAATCATTTAGATTGGAAGAGACCTTTCAGATCATCAGGTCCAAATCTTCATCCAGCACTGCCAAATCCACCACTAAACCATGTCCCTCAGCACAGCACCTATGTGGCTACCTAATCCCTGCAGGAGTGGGGACTCCACCACTGCCCTGGGCAGCCTCTTCCAGTGCTTCCCTCCTATGGAAAGCGTTTTTCCTGATGTCCAACCTAGTCCTGGCACAACTTGAGGCATTTCCTCTCATCCTCTCACAACTTGGGGCTTGGAGATGTTGAAGCCAAGCCTGGCTGAGGCACTTAGTGCCATGGTCTGGTTGATTGGCCAGGGCTGGGTGCTAGGTTGGACTGGCTGAGCTTGGAGCTCTCTTCCAACCTGCTTGATTCTATGAGTGGGGAACTTGAGCAGCTCCCCTATGGAGAGAGGCTGAGAAACCTTTGGGCTGTTTAGTCTGGAGAAGAGAAGGCTGAGAGGAGATCTGAGAGGTGGTGGAGTTGCCATCCCTGGAGGTGTTGAAGCCAAGCCTGGCTGAGGCACTTAGTGCCATGGTCTGGTTGATTGGCCAGGGCTGGGTGCAAGGTTGGACTGGCTGAGCCTGGAGGTCAAAGATCACATTGGGTGATTCTGTGCTCCACAACCTCCCTGGGCAACCTTAGCCAGTGTCTCCCCACCCTCAACCTGTGCCAGTGTCTCCCCACCCTCAACCTGTGCCAGTGTCTCCCCACCCTCAACCTATGCCAGTGTCTCCCCACCCTGACTGTAAAGAACTTCTTCCTAGCACCCAGTTTAAGTCTCTCCTCTGCCAGCAGAGCAGGCAAGCTCAGCAAAGCATGCCAGCTTTGAGGTCCAAATTCAGGAGACCCTCTCTTCCATGGGATGCCATCCCACCCTAGAGGCAGTGTAAGCACATCCCTGCAGCATGGAGCTGATACATCCCAGTGGGAGGTTGAAATCCAGCAGTAGATCCACACCACTGTTGTTCTGAGCACGGAGACAGGCAAACCACTTCAGTCCTCTGGGTCTTGAGGCTTTATTAGCACAATAAATTCTCATTGCACACAGCCTCTTGTGGGAAGCTAATCCTGTTGTAGAGTGCCCAGAGGAATTGACTTCCAGCTGTGATAGATGTTAGTGGCTTGGAGCTGTTAGTAGTGAAGTTCAGTGTTGACAAGACAAGGAAGTGTGAGTTAAAGGGGATCACTCACTGTGGGTTTTCTTTCTTTCTTGTGTTCAGGGTGATCGAGGACTTCTGGGACCCAAGGGAGAAAGAGTAAGACATTCCAGATTATGCTAGAGGGCAAAGATGCCATCCAGAGGGACCTGAACAGGCTGCAGAGGTGTGCTCAGGCCAACCTCATGGCATTCAACAAGGTCAAGTGTTAAGGTGCTGCACCTGGGTCAGAGCAATCCCAAGCACAAATAAAGGCTGGGTGGAGAGTGGCTGAGAGCAGCCCCCAGGAAAAGGCCCTGGGGGTCTGGGCTGATGCAAAGCTCCACAGGAGCCTGCGGTGTGAGTGCAGCCCAGACACAACCCTGTGCTGGGTGCAGCAAGAGCAGTGTGGGCACAGGGCAAGGGAGGGGATTCTGCCCCTTGGCTCTGCTCTCCTCACACCCCACCTGCAGTCCTGGGGGCAGTTCTGGAGCCCCCAGCACAAGCAGGACATGGAAGTGTTGGAGCCAGTGCAGAGGAGGCCACCAAGATGCTGAGAGGGCTGCAGCAGCTCTGCTCTGAGCACAGGCTGAGAGAGTTGGGGCTGTGCAGCCTGGAGAAGAGAAGGCTTTGAGGAGACCTTGGAGTGGCCTTGCAGTGTCTGAAGGGGGCTACAGGCAGGCTGGGGAGGGACTACTGACAAGGTCTGGTAGTGACAGGAGGAGGAGGAATGGGTTTAAAGTGGCAGAGGGGAGATTGAAACTGGATGCTAGGGAAGGGTTCTTTGTAGTGAGGGTGGTGAGAGACTGGCACAGGTTTCCCAGGGAGGTTGTGGAGCACAGAATCACCCAATGTGATCTTTGGTCACCCCAACAAGGTGCCATCCTCCTGGCCCTGCTCTGGACACTGTCCAGCATCTCCACAGCCCTCTTGTCCCAGGGGCTCCAGAGCTGGATGCAGGACTCCAGCTGGGGTCTCAGCAGAGCAGAGCAGAGGGGCAGAATCCCCTCCCTGGCCCTGCTGGCCACTTATATTCCAAACCCACCTGGACATTGAGATCCTGGGCAAGCCACTCTGAGTGCCCCTGCCTTAGAGGTGAGCCAGATGATCTCCAGCAGTCCCTGCCAGCCCCCAGCCTTCTGGACACAGGGCTCCAGGCAGACCTTGCACGATCACTGTGACAAGATCCCACACGACATCAGCAGAGGAAAACCACTTTTGCCACCTCATTACTGGGGCACCAAAAATGCCTCCTGTGAATTAAGAGAGGAAGAAAATTCCCCTCCCCCACCTGGTTTCTTGGTCTAATCAGCTCACCTAAAGAAGACCCCAATCTTTTAAACCAGCCTGAAGGAGCTGATAGCAGATAATGTGAAAATAACTCCCTGAGCTCTTCTGGGGCAGGCAGAGAAACTGCTGAACTTCTGCCCAGTGTTTTGTTAACTTCCCTTCCTGCCTGAAAGGCAAGGAAATTAGTTGGAGGAGAAACCCACCTGCTGATGCTACCTTTGAGTCATCCAGTACTAAATGATTAAAGCCCATTTGGCTCCCAGGAAGCTGCTTTCAAAGGAGATTGGCTCCAGAGGCAAATCAATTCTTAATCTGCTTGGTGAAGAGTGTGTGTCCCCCCCCCAAAAAAAAATCACTTGCTAAGCTGAAGGAATGTGTGATGTGTTTTCCAAGGAATGCCTTAATAAAACATTAGGTGGAATGTGAGATAAAATAGAGGAGAGGAGGTGGAGGGGGAAGGATAATTGGCTTGGGTTTGTTCCACATGGTTGCAGCTTAACTTGCTTTCTGATTCTCCCTTGATCCATCACAGAATCAGGCAGGGTTGGAAGGGACCCCAAGGATCCACCAACTTACTGATGCTGGACTCGAGCCTCTGCTCAGGTTATCAATATAGATATTGAAAAGATATTGATGTCATAGAACCAGGCAGGGTTGGAAGGGAGCACAAGGAGCAGCCAGTTCCAACCCCCCTGCCATGCCCAGGGACACCCTACCCTAGAGCAGGCTGCACACAGCCTCAGCCAGCCTGGCCTCAAACATCTCCCTGGGCAACCCATTCCAGCCTCTCACCACTCTCCTGCTCAACAACTTCCTCCTCACCTCCACTCTCACTCTCCCCACCTCCACCTTTGCTCCATTCCCCCCACTCCTGCCACTCCCTGATAGCCTCAAAAGTCCCTCCCCAGTTTTTTTGTAGCCTCCTTCAGATCCTGGCAGGCCACAAGAAGGTCACCTGGGAGCCTCCTCTGCTGCAGCCTGCACAGCCCCAACTCTTTCAGTCTGTGCTCACAGCAGAGCTGCTGCAGCCTCTCAGCATCCTCCTGGCCCTGCTCTGGACACTCTCCAGCATCTCCACAGCCCTCTTGTCCCAGGGGCTCCAGAGCTGGATGCAGGACTCCAGCTGGGGTCTCAGCAGAGCAGAGCAGAGGGGCAGAATCCCCTCCCTGGCCCTGCTGGCCACACTGCTGCTGCTGCAGCCCAGGCTCTGCTTGGCTTTCTGGGCTGCAAGTGCACACTGCTGGCTGCTGCTGAGCTTCTCCTCCAATCAGTCCCAAGGACTGTGCCGTGTGTTGGATGGAGCTGCAGGTTCTTTATTCTCCCTTTTGTTTCCCAAAACTGATTGAAACCCATCTTGTTAGAGGCAAAATTACATCGTGGCAGGGGTGTGAAGGGGTTTCTAGGGATTATCTAGCCCAAACCCCTCTGCTAAAGCACAGTAGCTTGCCCAGGATTGCAGCTTGAGGCAGAGAAGGAGATTCCACAACCTCTCTGGGCAGCCTGCTCCAGGTCTCTAAAGTCAAGAAACCTTTCCTCATGTTCAGGTGGAACCTCCTGGGATCCACTTTGTGTTTGTTGCCTCTTGTCCCATAGTTGTGCACCACTGAAAAGACTCTGGCTCCATCTTCTTACTCCCCACCCTTCAGCTCTTGCTGAGCACTGAGCAGATCCCCTCTCAGGCTGCTCTTCTCTAGGCTCAGCAGCCCCAGGGCTCTCAGCCTTTCCTTCTTGCAGAGATGCTTAGATTCAGAGCTTCAGTCATATGCATAGAGTCACAGACTGGCTTGGAAAGGACCTTAAAGCTCCTCCAGTTCTAATCCCCTGCCATGAGCAGGAGCACCTCCCACTGGCCCACATTGCTCAAGGCTTCATCCAACTTGGCCTTGAACACCTGCAGGGAGGGGGCATCCACAACCTCCCTGGGGAACCTGTTCCAGTGTCTCCATCCTCACTCCAAAGAATTTCATCCTCATCTCCAGCCTCAGTCTCCCCTCTTCCAGCTCAAAGCCATTGCTCCTTGTCCTGTCACCCTCAGCCCTTATCACAAATCCCTCCCCAGCAATCCTGTAGCCCCCCTCAGGTACTGGAAGGCAGCTTCAAAGCCTCCCTGGAGCATTCTCTTCCCCATGGGAAGGAGTTACAACCCTCCTACTAGACCAGGTTGCCCAAACCATCACCTGACCTGGCTTGTTGTGCATGATCATCATCCAGCTTTGAGTTAAAGATAACTGCCCTCAACAATTCATGTGGTGCCATGGAGCATAGCTGTCTTTGCCAGCATGTGGGTCACAGTTTGGGAAGTGCCTCCCTTCTCTGCAGCTGTGTGAACAAACCATCTCACCCCCCACAGCCAGTGTGGTGCCACCCAGTGCCACCCATCAGTTCCTGCCTCACTAGATGTCTACATCTCTTTGTGTCTCCTTTCTCTAGGGCGAGCCAATGACTGGTTTTGGACCCCAGGGTTATAAAGGCAGTAAAGGAGATCCTGTAAGTTTGGCTCTCACTCATTTTAAAGGTGTTCTCTTCCCCATAGTAAAGTGTCATAGAATCAACCAGGTTGGAAGAGACCTCCAAGCTCAACCAGTCCAACCTAGCACCCAGCCCTGGCCAATCATAATCATAGAATCCAGCAGGTTGGAAGAGACCTCCAAGCTCAACCAGTTCAACCTAGCACCCAGCCCTATCCAATCAACCAGACCATGGCACTAAAGTAGATGCTGTAAGTTTGACTCTCACTGACTTTTAGGGTGTCCTCTTCCCCACACTAAAGGAGACCCTGTAAGCTGGACTCTCACTCACTTTTAAGGTGCCCTCTTGCCCACTGTTCCCCACAGTAAAGTATCATAGAATCCAGCAGGCTGGAAGAGAGCTCCAAGCTCAGCCAGTCCAACCTAGCACCCAGCCCTGGCCAATCAACCAGACCATGGCACTAAAGTAGATGCTGTAAGTTTGACTCTGACTTTTAAGGTGTCCTCTTTCCTACAATAAAGTAGCTCCTGGAAGTCTGACTCTGTGCTCTCTTCCCCACTGCTCTCCATGGTAAAGGAGCTCCTGTCAGTTTAACTGCCACTGAATGTTAAGGTATCCTCTTGCCCACTGTTGGTGGCACCACCGCTGAGCACAGCTTGCAATAAGCACAGTCTCAAGTTGTGCCAACAGTCTTAAGCTGTGCCAGGGTAGGTATAGGCTGGATATTAGGAAGAAGTTCTTCCCAGAGAGAGTGATTGGCATTGGAATGGGCTGCCCAGGGAGGTGGTGGAGGCACTGTCCCTGGGGGTCTTCAAGCAAAGCCTGGCTGAGGCACTTAGTGCCATGGTCTGGTTGATTGTCCAGGGCTGGGTGCTAGGTTGGACTGGCTGAGCTTGGAGGTCTCTTCCAACCTGGTTGATTCTATGGTTCTATGAGAACCAGACTTTGCTCTGGAGCCAGTGTCTGAGAGCTGGGTCCTTCCAGGAGAGAGGCACAATCCACTCATTCCTTGTCTTACCTTTCAGGGTGAACAGGGCCTGCCAGGTTTTGATGGAGACAAAGGTGAGAAGGGAGAGGATGGACCTGTAGGAGAAAAGGTATGAACTTCTTGATGCCACTGAGAAAGAGCTAAAGTTCATTGATAGAGGTCTCAACCTCTTTTTCATACTGTGTACCTCCTTCCCATGTGCCTGCTGGAGAACAGGGTGCAAGGACACACCTGCCCAGCCCTTACCACAGAGAGGGAGAGGAGGAGGATGCTGGGCTGGGGCTTGGGAAGAAGATATGTGCCTAGCTTATGGGGAATGGAGTTAAAGGCAGTTGGTGGCCAGCCAGGAGTGGGCTTGGAGTCACTTCTCTTTAGTATCTCCCTAAATGGTGTGGATGAGGGAATCAAGATTAAGGTAGGTGGAAGCATTGACCTTCTGGAAGCTCTACAGAGGGATCTTGCCAAGCTGGATCAGTGGGTAGAGGCTGATAGGATGAGGCTAAACAAGGCCAACTCTGCTTTGTCCTGCACAATAATCCCATGAACGTTCCAGGCTTGGGGAAATGTGATCAGAAACTGCCTTGAGGAGAAGGACTTTGGGGTGTTGGCTGAAGAGCAAGCAGCATGTGGCCAAGAAGGCCACTGGCATAGAATCAGTCAGGGATGGAAGGGACCACAAGGATCAGCCAGTTCCAGCCCCCTGCCAAGGGCAGGGACACTCTACCCTAGAGCAGGTGCCCACAGCCTCAGCCAGCCTGGCCTTCTGCAGGCTGCACACCCCCAGCTCCCTCAGCCTCTCCTCACAGGGCTCTGCTCCAGGCCCCTCCCCAGCCTTGCTGCCCTGCTCTGGACACCTTGCTGTAGAAATAGTACTTTTTATCATCCTCTCTGTCATCTCCATGGGTTCTGCTACTGGGAGAAACAGTAGGTACTCAAAATATGTTTAACAAGGATCTTTCTATTATAGGGAGCCAAAGGTGAAAGTGGTTCCAAGGGAGGGATGGGGCTCTTTGGAACAAGAGGACCTGTGGGACAGAAGGTGAGTAGAGTGACCACTGATGCTAATGAATCCTCTGCAGGAACTGATGTGTGATGTCTCATCAGAGTTTTCTCACACAACATAGTCTTGAATTCCCTTCCAAGTGTAAGGTGCTGCACCTGGGTTGGCACAAGCCAAGCGCAGCTCCAGGCTGGGTGGGAATGGCTAAGAGCAGCCCCCAGGAAAAGGCCCTGGGGGCCTGGGGTGATGCAAAGCTCAACAGGAGCCTGCAGTGTGAGTGCAGCCCAGACACAACCCTGTGCTGGGTGCAGCAAGAGCAGTGTGGGCACAGGGCAAGGGAGGGGATTCTGCCCCTTGGCTCTGCTCTCCTCACACCCCACCTGCAGTCCTGGGGGCAGTTCTGGAGCCCCCAGCACAAGCAGGACATGGAAGTGTTGGAGCCAGTCCAGAGGAGGGCACAAAGATGCTCAGAGGGCTGCAGCAGCTCTGCTCTGAGGACAGGCTGAGAGAGTTGGGGCTGTGCAGCCTGGAGAAGAGAAGGCTTGGAGGAGACCTTAGAGTGGCCTTGCAGTATCTGAAGGGGGCTACAGGCAGGCTGGGGAGGGACTAGTGACAAGGTCTTGTAGTGACAGGAGGAGGAGGAATGGGTTTAAAGTGGCAGAGGGGAGATTGAAACTGGATGCTAGGGAAGGGTTCTTTGCAGTGAGGGTGCTGAGACACTGGCACAGGTTGAGGGTGGTGAGACACTGGCACAGGTTTCCCAGGGAGGTTGTGGAGCACAGAATCACCCAATGTGATCAAAGATCACATTGGGTGATTCTGTGCTCCACAACCTCCCTGAAGATGCTCAAGTCCAGGTTGGATGAGGCCTTGAGCTACCTGTTCTAGTGGGAGATGTCCCTGCCTATTGGCTGAGGGTTGGGATTGGCTGAGTTTTGAGGTCCCTTCCAACCTCAACCATTCCATGATTCCCTCACTGAAGCTGCAGGCTGAAGTATGCTAGGGCTAGCAGAGAGCAGAAGCAGCTGCACTTTCCCCAGGAGAGCTTTGAAGGTACTCTCATTTTGTGAAGCAGTGGAAGAGCTCTGGCACCTTTCCTGGGCTAAAATAGTCCCTAACGACTCAGTTTAAGGGCAGAAGTCTGCTGTGAGGTGTGAACTGCTCTCTAAGATCCACTCACACTCAGTGCAGATGTAGGGCTCCATTCAGTTGCTCCCTTGAGGTGTTTGAGGTGTCCTATTCCACACTCCATTTGCTTCTACAGCTGTCCAAAACTCCTCTCATCTCCTCTTCCTCATCTGTAGGTGTCTCCTGCAGCCATGCAGCTCTTCACTGTGGTAACTGCCAGGGAGGTGGTGGAGTCACCATCCCTGGAGGTGTTAAAGACAAGCCTGGCTGGGGCACTTAGTGCCATGGTCTGGTTGATTGGGCAGGGCTGGGTGCTAGGTTGGACTGGCTGAGCTTGGAGCTCTCTTCCAACCTGCTTGACTCTATGATTCTATGAACTCCTCTCTGCTTTCCTTGCAGGGGGACCCAGGAGAACCAGGCTGGCCAGGCTCTGCTGTGAGTTGGAGTATGTTACTCTGCCTTTCAAAGCATTACTATCAGCCCTGCCCCAGGGATCACTGCTGGGCCCAGTCCTCTCTAATATCTTCATTGCTGATCTGGATGAGGGGATAGAGTCCAGCAGCAGTAAGTCTGCAGATGACACCAAGCTGGGAGCAGGTATGGATCTGTGAGAGGGTAGGAGAGCCCTGCAGAGGGACCTGGGCAGACTGGAGACAGGGGAACAGCCCAGCACCATGAGTTTGAACAAGGCCAAGGGCAGGGTTCTGCACTTTGGCCACAACAACCCCAAGCAGCACTGCAGGCTGGGGCCAGAGTAGCTGAGAGCAGCCAGACAGAGAGGGCCCTGGGGGTGCTGGCAGAGAGGAGCTGAAGCTGAGGCAGCAGTGCCCAGGTGGGCAGCAGAGCCAATGGCATCCTGGGCTGGCTCAGGAGCAGTGTGGGCAGCAGGACAAGGGAGGTTCTTGTGCCCCTGTGCTCAGCACTGCTCAGGCCACCCCTGCAGTGCTGTGTCCAGCTCTGGGCTCCTCCATTGCAGAGAGCTGCTGAGGTGCTGGAAGGTGTTTGGAGCAGGGCATCAAGGCTGGGGAGGGGCCTGGAGCAGAGCCCTGTGAGGAGAGGCTGAGGGAGCTGGGGGTGTGCAGCCTGCAGCAGAGGAGGCTCAGGGCAGAGCTCATTGCTGCCTGCAGCTGCCTGCAGGGAGGCTGTAGCCAGATGGGGTTGGGCTCTGCTGCCAGGCAAGCAGCAGCAGAAGAAGGGGCCTCCAAGATTGTCCAACATGGAAATAATCCCCTTTGAGTTATTTTGCTCTGGGAAAAGAAGGAATGAGAAGGGAGGGAACACCAAAAGGTACTGGGGCTTTTTTTTTCTCAGTTCATGGTACTGTGAACATGGAAATCTGAACCTTAATTGTTTTATAGTCACATGTAACATTGATTTCTGTGTTCTTCAACCTATTCCCCACTTACACTTCTGTGTGTGTAAGTGGAGGACTCTCAGCAACGCTTTGGTGCTGTGGAGGCTGCACAACCCTTTCAGAGCTGCCCACTGGTTCGTGCTCGTGGCTTGGTAGATAATTACAAGCCCATTATCCAGACTGCTGATTGCTGACTGAGAAGGTGATCCTCATGCAATTAATTATTGCAACCTCTGCCTGGCTGTAAATCAACCTCCTGAGTGCTTGGTCAACGTGCTGTAAGACTTCATCACCTGGGAGTCATAGAATCAGTCCAGGTTGGAAGGGACCACAAGCATCATCTAGCCTGGAGGCTCAGGGCAGAGCTCATTGCTGTCTACAACAACCTGCAGGGAGGCTGTAGCCAGGTGGGGTTGGGCTCTGCTGCCAGGCAAGCAGCAACAGAACAAGGGGACACAGTCTGAAGCTGTGCCAGGGGAGGTCTAGGCTGGATGTTAGGAGGAAGTTGTTGTCAGAGAGAGTGATTGGCACTGGAATGGGCTGCCCAGGGAGGTGGTGGAGTGGCTGTGGCTGGAGGTGTTGCAGCCAAGCCTGGCTGGGGCACTTAGTGCCTTGGTCAGGTTGACTGGCCAGGGCTGGGTGCTAGGTTGGACTGGCTGAGCTTGGAGCTCTCTTCCAACCTGCTTGATTCTATGATTCTAGTTCCAACCCTCCTGCCCTGCCCAGGGACACCCTACCCTAGAGCAGGCTGCACACAGCCTCAGCCAGCCTGGCCTCAAACACCTCCAGCCATGGGGCCTCAACCACCTCCCTGGGCAACCCATTCCAGCCTCTCACCACTCTCATGCTCAACAACTTCCTCCTCACCTCCACCCTGGAGATATTCAAGGCCAGCTTGGATGAAGCCTTGAGCGACCTGTTCTAATGGAAGGTGTCCCTGCCTATGGCAGGGGCTTGGGACTGGCTGACCCTTGAGGTCCCTTCCAACCTAAACCATTCTCAGATTCCATGACTTGATGCTCTCAAAGACCTTTCTTAACCTAAATGAATCTATGAGTCCATGTTGCTGCTGAGTGCAAATGAAGCACTGTGGCCTCCACCATCCTGACCAGCCATGTCATGGTTGAGTCATGTCCTATTTTTTCACTAGCACCCACAAGCATCAGCAACTAAGCCAATTAGCCCCCAGAAATTGGTATCTTGTCACCCAATCTTTGAGGAGAGCTAAGTCATCTTTCTTTTGGACATCCATCAGGGTTCTGCTGGTTCGAGTTAATGTTATCTGAGCTGTGCTTGGAGCTAGAGTGAGATAACAGAACTTGATTTGGGTCCATTCATTGGATTTCTAATATTGCAAAAGTCAGCTGAGAGCTGGGACCTCGTTGGGAGGGCTGTGATGTACCACAGCCTGGGTGAAATTGGTCTGACCTCAGGTTAGATGTTTGCCATGTTCCCTGTCACATCAGAGCAAGCCGTGCTCAGGCTTGGTTTATTGGCAGCTGTAGGGTACCGGTAGATCACCATTCACATCATCTCTTTCAGCCATAAGAGGATGCAACATCCTGATGTGCCTTTTCTTCACACACCCAGACCTTGCTTTATCTCCTAAATGCTTCACAGATACTTTGGTACTCTGTAGAAGTAGAATTGGTTGTCTCATGTATCATCCCTGAGCCTTCTTGAGGACAGACGCTGCTTGGTTGAGTCTACCTGTACCACATCTGTCCCATGCAGACTCCCAAATGTAACCTTCTCATTCCCCTGCTCCATTCTACCTGTACCAAATCTGTCCCATGCAGACTCCCAAAGGTAACCTTCTCATTCCCCTGCTCCATTCTACCTGTACCCAATCTGTCCCATGCAGACTCCCAAAGGTAACCTTCTCATTCCCCTGCTCCATTCTACCTGTACCCAATCTGTGCTATGCAGACTCCCAAAGGTAACCTTCTCATTCCCCTGCTCCATTTTACCTGTACCCAATCTGTGCTATGCAGACTCCCAAAGGTAACCTTCTCATTCCCCTGCTCCATTCTACCTGTACCCAATCTGTGCTATGCAGACTCCCAAATGTAACCTTCTCATTCCCCTGCTCCATTCTACCTGTACCCAATCTGTGCTATGCAGACTCCCAAAGGTAACCTTCTCATTCCCCTGCTCCATTCTACCTGTACCCAATCTGTCCCATGCAGACTCCCAAAGGTAACCTTCTCATTCCCCTGCTCCATTCTACCTGTACCCAATCTGTCCCATGCAGACTCCCAAAGGTAACCTTCTCATTCCCCTGCTCCAGTCTACCTGTACCCAATCTGTGCTATGCAGACTCCTAAAGGTAACCTTCTCATTCCCCTGCTCCATTCTATCTGTGCTATGTGAGAGGCTGGAATGGGTTGCCCAGGGAGGTGGTTGAGGCCCCATGGCTGGAGGTGTTTGAGGCCAGGCTGGCTGAGGCTGTGTGCAGCCTGCTCTAGGGTAGGGTGTCCCTGGGCATGGCAGGGGGTTGGAACTGGCTGCTCCTTGTGCTCCCTTCCAACCCTGACTGATTCTATGATTCTTTTCTTGGTTGTACATCCTTCATCTGCCAGAGGCAGTGATGGAGCAGAGCAACCAGCATGAGAATGAGGGGAATGAAGGCAGAAACCCAGGATTTTTAGTGCACACTGATCACTGAGAGTGTGGGTGAAGAATCAGGTCCTCAGAGTAGGTATGAGGATGGTTATAGGCAGGAGTTTGGCTTTACCATAGATAAAAAACCTGTATGAGGTCTTGATATAGAGGAGCTGTGGGTAGACAACCCTAAAGAGCTATCAGTGAGCCCTGCCTCCCTCCATTGGCTGCATGGGGACTTAGGTGAACCCATAAGTATCACACTTCTCCTGCCTGCTGAGGTGTGAGCCCAAGGAGAGGGAGGATGGGGTCTGGATTCTGCTCAGAGCTTGACAAGCCACTCAAAGTAGAAGTAGTCACCTCCTAAGAAGTTCTTGCCCTGAGAGGGTGTCTTGATGTGTCCTGAGCACTTCTGATGAGTCAAAGGGAAGTTAGTCAGCCAGATCTTGTGGCAGTGGGTGGAAATATCTGCTTAGGGTAGCTTGGGGTCTTAGCAGTAAGGTATCAGGCTGACCCATCTCTGAGACTGAGTGCCCATCATGACTGAGAGAACCAGGGGCAGCTCTTAACACCTAGAAAGGATTTTTGGGGAAGGATGTTCAGGACTGCAGGAAATAATTCTGGCCAGGACAGTCTAGGCAAAAGGCACAGCAGGGAAGGAGTAGAAACAAAGAAGAAACTCTGAGGTTGAGACTTCCAGCTGCTTCAGATGCATCATCCCATGAAATATTGAAGGCTGAGGCTCAGCAGGTGGGAAACCTTTTAGCAGCCTACACCATGGTTTGGAAATGCATTAGCGTGGGGTCCAGAGAACAAGTCTTGTGAGGAGCAGCTGAGGAACTGGGGCTGTTGAGCCTGGAGAAAAGAAGGCTCAGGGGAGACCTTTTTGCTTTCTAAAGCTACCTGAGAAGGAGATGGGAGTGAGGTGGGAGTTGGTCTCTTCCCTCTCGTAACAGGCAACAGGACAAGTGGAAACATCTTCAAGCTGTAGCAGGGAAAGTTTGACTTGAACAGTTATCATAGACACAACCAGGCTGGAAGAGAGCTCCAGGCTCATCCAGTCCAACCTAGCACCCAGCCCAGGCCAATCAACCAGACCATGGCACTAAGTGCCTCATCCAGGCTTGGCTGCAACACCTCCAGCCACAGAGACTCCACCACCTCCCTGGGCAGCCCATTCCAATGCCAATCACTCTCTCTGCCAACAACTTCCTAACAACATCCAGCCTAGACCTGCCCTGCCACAGCTTGAGGCTGTGTCTCCTTGTTCTGTTGCTGCTTGCCTGGCAGCAGAGCCCAACCCCACCTGGCTACAGCCTCCCTGCAGGCAGCTGCAGGCAGCAATGAGCTCTGCCCTGAGCCTCCTCTGCTGCAGGCTGCACCCCCCCAGCTCCCTCAGCCTCTCCTCACAGGGCTCTGCTCCAGGCCCCTCCCCAGCTTTGCTACCTTTCCCTGGACCCCTTCCAGCACCTCAACATCTCTCTGCAATGGAGGAGCCCAGAACTGGACACAGTTCCAATCATTCCATGCTTCTGTGATCTTCAGGCTGTAGCAAGGCAAGTTTAAGTTGAGCAGTAGAATCATGCCATCATCTTCAGGCTGTAGCAAGGCAAGTTTAGGTTGAACAGTAGAATCATGCCATCATCTTCAGGCTGTAGCAAGGCAAGTTTAGGTTGAACAGTAGAATCATGCCATCATCTTCAGGCTGTAGCAAGGCAAGTTTAGGTTGAACAGTAGAATCATGCCATCATCTTCAGGCTGTAGCAAGGCAAGTTTAGGTTGAACAGTAGAATCATGCCATCATCTTCAGGCTGTAGCAAGGCAAGTTTAGGTTGAACAGTAGAATCATGCCATCATCTTCAGGCTGTAGCAAGGCAAGTTTAGGTTGAACAGTAGAATCATGCCATCATCATCAGGCTGTAGCAAGGCAAGTTTAGGTTGAACAGTAGAATCACTCCATCATCTTCAGGCTGTAGCAAGGCAAGTTTAGGTTGAACAGTAGGATCATGCCATGATCTTCAGGCTGTAGCAAGGCAAGTTTAGCTTGAACAGTAGAATCATGCCATGATCTTCAGGCTGTAGCAAGGCAAGTTTAGGTTGAACAGTAGAATCACTCCATCATCTTCAGGCTGTAGCAAGGCAAGTTTAGGTTGAACAGTAGGATCATGCCATCATCTTCAGGCTGTAGCAAGGCAAGTTTAGGTTGAACAGTAGGGAAATCATCTTCCATAATAAGGGTTGTCAAGCCCTGGAACAAGCTGCCCAGGGCTGAGATTTAACAGCCCTATAGAGGTGGTTTAATAGTGACTTGTCAATGCTGGCTTAATGGTTGGTCTTGGTGATCTTAAAGGTCTCTTCCAGCCTAAATGATGATGTGATTCTGTGATGCAAACAGATTGGTCCTCTCAGGGCAGGCCCTTGGGCCAAAGCCTCTCCTGATGGGTTTCTTACTTCCCCAGGGTGACCCAGCTAATCTTCCAGCTCATTCATCTGAGTGGAAATGATGAGGCTGGAGACAAGGCAGGCTCCTCCCTGGCTCCAGCCCAAATCTCCACAGGAATTTGTGTCTGGGAGCAGAGATCCTTGGCTCCTCAAAGACGTCTTTGCGTCACTCAGGACTTATGACTAAGCCTTGGCACTGCAGAGCCTTCGTGGTACCTGCTGTCTGTGCAGCTAAATGAAGCCTGTTCCAGCCACACTTTAATAACAGAACCAAAGGGCAAGAGCCATTTCCAGTACTGCACCAGTAATTACCTTTAAGCTTCCATTTCACTACCTTTTATTGCCCAGCCTTTGTTTGCCTGGCAGAGCACACAAGGTAGCTCTGGGGGAGCACATTTCCATTCAGCTGCTCTCCCTCACCTTCTGCTCAAAGGTGTTCCTCACCCTCTCTTTGTTGTGCTGAGGGTGGTTTTGTTAGTGAGGCTGTAGTCAGGTGGGGTTGGGCTCTGCTGCCAGGCAAGCAGCAGCAGAACAAGGGGACACAGCCTCAAGCTGTGCCAGGGGAGGTCTAGGCTGGATGTTAGGAGGAAGTTGTTGGCAGAGAGAGTGATTGGCATTGGAATGGGCTGCCCAGGGAGGTGGTGAAGAAGAGGAGGCTCAGGGCTGACCTCATTGCTGTCTGCAGCTGCCTGCAGGGAGGCTGTAGCCAGGTGGGGTTGGGCTCTGCTGCCAGGCAAGCAGCAACAGAACAAGGGGACACAGTCTCAAGTTGTGGCAGCAGAGGTCTAGGCTGGATGTTAGGAGGAAGTTGTTGTCAGAGAGAGTGATTGGCATTGGAATGGGCTGCCCAGGGAGGTGGTGGAGTGGCTGTGCCTGGAGGTGTTGAAGCCAAGCCTGGCTGAGGCACTTAGTGCCATGGTCTGGTTGATTGGCCAGGGCTGGGTGCTAGGTTGGGCTGGCTGAGCTTGGAGCTCTCTTCCAATCTGCTTGATTCTATGACCTTGAAAGTTCCCTTCCAATCCAAACTGTTCTGTGATTCTAGGACCTGGAGGTCTCTAACCAGCATCATGTTCCCTCAGGATCAGGCAGTGCTCAGGAATAAGCTTTTTTATCCCAACCCCTTCAACACAGGTCTGTAAATCCCTGCCTGGGTGGGTCTGTACCTGGTTCCAAGCCATCTCAACACAACTGTGCACTTGGCTCCTGGCCTTCTGAGGTTTAACCACCACCCCAAGAGGTTTATTGCTCCCCAAGGAGGCAATCTGCCCTAGCAAACAGCAAACTGCAGTGAGTGTGGAGTTTTATGGTCCATTTACCCCCTGGGATGGAGCTTTCTATTGCTTGTGTCACCAGTTGCTAGTGAATAAAGAGCTCTTGTCAGATGTTTGTGCCTGTGGCACAGGCAGTGCTGGAGGAATGTGAACTTCACGTGGTGCAGACATGACCTGCAGAGCTGTATAGCAGCACTTGGTTGGCTCTCAAAGACTCTTCTTACTCTGAGATGTAAACCATGCTGAGGGAAGAGTTTGAAGCAGCAGTATGTTCCCCTGAGGAGGAGCTGATTTTTATCTCTAGGGTGCTAGCTTGTCACCATGACAAACAAATCTCTGCTCTTGTGACACCTCCAACCTGCAGTACTGTGTCCAGCTCTGGAGCCCCCAGCTTGAGAATCAGAGAATCAAGCAGGTTGGAAGAGAGCTCCAAGCTCAGCCAGTCCAACCTAGCACCCAGCCCTGGCCAATCAACCAGACCATGGCACTAAGTGCCTCAGCCAGGCTTGGCTTCAACACCTCCAGCCACAGAGACTCCACCACAGCCACTCCCTGGGCAGCCCATTCCAATGCCAATCACTCTCTCTGACAACAACTTCCTCCTAACATCCAGCCTAGACCTCCCCTGGCACAGCTCCAGACTGTGTCCCCTTCTTCTGTTGCTGCTTGCCTGGCAGCAGAGCCCAACCCCACCTGGCTACAGCCTCCCTGCAGGCAGCTGCAGGCAGCAATGAGCTCTGCCCTGAGCCTCCTCTGCTGCAGGCTGCACCCCCCCAGCTCCCTCAGCCTCTCCTCACAGGGCTCTGCTCCAGGCCCCTCCCCAGCCTTGTTGCCCTGCTCCAAACACCTTCCAGCACCTCAACATCTCTCTGCAATGGAGGAGCCCAGAACTGGACACAGCACTCCAGGGGTGGCCTGAGCAGTGCTGAGCACAGGGGCACAAGAACCTCCCTTGTCCTGCTGCCCACACTGCTCCTGAGCCAGCCCAGGATGCCATTGGCTCTGCTGCCCACCTGGGCACTGCTGCCTCAGCTTCAGCTCCTCTCTGCCAGCACCCCCAGGGCCCTCTCTGCCTGGCTGCTCTAAAAGCCATGTGGATGTGCTGCTGAGGGTCACTGTGTGCTGGTGACCTGGCAGTGCTGGGTTAACAGTTGGACTTGATGATCTTATAGATCCCTTCCAACCCAAAAGATTCTATGATCCTGCTCTTGTTCACCTCCCAGTGCTGCTTTCCAGCACTTTGCCTGGGTCTGAAGCTGCAGACCTACTGCTCAGGGGTTCACACATCTCTTAGGTCACTCAGTGTGGTGCTGCTTAAAAATGCTTTTGCTCCTACTTTCAGCCACATCCATCACCACCTACAGTGCCTTGGCCCAAGACAAAGGTGTCACATGGCTCTTTTTTTCTGGGTGCTACATCCCAGCCTCAGGACTTGATGGTACTCCTGGGACAGCTTCTAACTGTTTCCATCCTGCTGTCTCTCCTCAGCCTTCTTGCCTCTGAGACCTGACAAAGTCATTAATTTTTTCTCCTCTTTCTGGCAGGGTGCAGCAGGTCTCAATGGGAGAGATGGAAGCAAGGGAGCCAAAGGTGACAGAGGTCTTCAAGGACAGAAGGGGAAGCAGGTGAGCAGCAGGAAAGGATGAGGCTCATTTGGGAGGTAGGAACTCAGTGCCATTCTTCCCCTCAAATTCATTTCTCCTCTGACACCTACTTGCCTCATTACTGGGGTCAGGTTCTTGCTCAGGGTGAGTCTTTCCAAAAGAGAACTGAAAACCTCCTAAGAAGCCTCAGGTGGACATTCTGGCTTCATAGTTAGAAGGAAGCAATCTCTGGATGACAGCAGAGAATCTGTCCAGTTCTCTAGCTGTGGAGTCGCTGTCACTGGAGGTGTTCAAGACAAGCCTGGATGGGGCACTTAGTGCCATGGTCTAGTTGGCTGGATAGGGCTGGGTGCTAGGCTGAGAGCAGCCAAGCAGAGAGGGCCCTGGGGGTGCTGGGAGAGAGGAGCTGAAGCTGAGGCAGCAGTGCCCAGATGGGCAGCAGAGCCAATGGCATCCTGGGCTGGCTCAGGAGCAGTGTGGGCAGCAGGACAAGGGAGGTTCTTGTGCCCCTGTGCTCAGCACTGCTCAGGCCACCCCTGCAGTGCTGTGTCCAGTTCTGGGCTCCCCAGTTCAAGAGAGATGTTGAGGTGCTGGAAGGTGTTTGGAGCAGGGCAGCAAGGCTGGGGAGGGGCCTGGAGCAGAGCCTTGTGAGGAGAGGCTGAGGGAGCTGGGGGGGTGCAGCCTGCAGCAGAGGAGGCTCAGGGCAGAGCTCATTGCTGCCTGCAGCTGCCTGCAGGGAGGCTGTAGCCAGCTGGGGTTGGGCTCTGCTGCCAGGCAAGCAGCAAGAGAAGAAGGGGATAGAGTCTGAAGCTGTGGCAGGGCAGGTCTAGGCTGGATGTTAGGGGGGAGTTGTTGTCAGAGAGAGTGATTGGCATTGGAATGGGCTGCCCAGGGAGGTGGTGGAGTTGTCATCTCTGGGAGAGTTGAAGCCAAGCCTGGCTGGGGCACTTAGTGCCATGGTCTGGTTGACTGGCTAGGGCTGGGTGCTAGGTTGGACTGGCTGAGCTTGGAGCTCTCTTCCAACCTGCTTGATTCTGCATTTCTTCACCTGATTGCCTTTTTTTCTTTCATAGGGAGGAAAAGGTGACCCTGGGACCAGTGGTGATACTGGGCAGAAAGGAGCAAAGGTAAGGGATGGGAGAGATGCCTTCTCCATCACTGCAGACACTCAAAAGCTGTCTGAACACTGCCATGGTCGACTGCCTTTAGATGGTCCTGCTTGTGCAGTGGACTTGGGCAAGATGTCATAGAATCACAGAATCAAGCAGGTTGGAAGAGAGCTCCAAGCTCAGCCAGCCCAACCTAGCACCCAGCCCTGGCCAATCACCCAGACCATGGCACTAAGTGCCCCAGCCAGGCTTGGCTTCAACACTCCCAGAGATGACAACTCCACCACCTCCCTGGGCAGCCCATTCCAATGCCAATCACTCTCTCAGCCAACAACTTCCTCCTAACATCCAGCCTAGACCTCTCCTGGCACAGCTTCAGGCTCTGTCCCCTTGACCTCCAGAATACCTCTCCAAGCTCAACTACTCCATGATTCCTGAAGTAGAAATACAGAGCTGTGCAATGGATTGGGTTGGAAGGGACTTTGCAAGGTCATGTAGTACAAGCTGGATGTCATCAGGGATATTCACAGCTAGGGCAGATTGCTCAGAGCCCCAGGAAGCCTGGCCTTGAATGTTTCCAGGGATGGGACAGCTGCCACCTCTCTGGGCAACCTGCAGCAGGGCCTCACCACCCTCAGCATAAGAAATGTCTTCCTTCCTCCCACTCTCAATCTTCCTCTCTTAGTTCAAAGCTATCACCACTTCCACGTCACAACAGGTCCTGATAGAAGGTCTGTCCCCAGCATCTCCCTGAAGCACTGAGAGGCCACCAAAAGGTCTCCCTGAAGCCTTCTCTAGGCTGGACAACCCAAACTCTCTCTGTCTGGCCTCACAGCGGAGGGCTTCCAGCCCTGCCAGCATTGCTGTGACCTTCTCTGACCCCACTCCAACAGCTCCCAGGCTCTCCTGTGCTGAGGACTCCAGAGCTGGCCCCAGCACTGCAGGGGGGGTCTCAGCAGAGCACAGCAGAGGGGCAGAACCCCCTCTCTCCACCTGCTGCCCATGCTGGTGGGGATCAGCCCAGGACAGAGTTGGCTCTGGGCTGTGAGTGCTTGGTGCCAGCTCGTGTCCAGCTTTTCACTCACCAGCAGCCCCAAGTCCTTGTTCAGAGAGCTGCTCTGCAGCCCCCAAGCCTTTCATGGCAGCACAAGCTGAGAAGAAAGTTCAGGCTCCATGAAGCCAATCAGGGAGGACAGCACAACCAAGGGGAAAACTTTGCAGGGCTACTTTGGAGTCAACCCTGCAGACATGCAGGGTCCCTTTCTCCTGCCCTTTCCTTGATTTAACATCATCTCTCATCTGCCTCATCCTCAGGGCTTCCGAGGGCTTCCAGGGCTCGTTGGCACATCTGGAGCCAAAGGGAGCAAGGTGAGCTGGGACCAGTTTTCCATCCTACTGTCTGCCCCATTTCCAGCACTGCTTCCCTGTCACCCCTGGGTATCATCAGCAATGCAGAAGTCAGGCTCAGTCTGGCAGGAGAGCTTCCCATTTCCAGCACTGCTTCCCTCTCACCCCTGGGCAGCATCAGCAGTGCAGAAGTCAGCCTCACTCTGGCAGGAGAGCTTCCCATTTCCAGCACTGCTTCCCTCTCACCCCTGGGTATCATCAGCAATGCAGAAGTCAGGCTCAGTCTGGCAGGAGAACTTCCCATTTCCAGCACTGCTTCCCTCTCACCCCTGGGCAGCTTCAGCAGTGCAGAATTCAGCCTCACTCTAGCAGTAGAGCTTCCCATTTCCAGCACTGCTTCCCTCTCACCCCTGGGCAGCAGCAGCAGTGCAGAATTCAGCCTCCCTCTGGCAGGAGATGTCACTCTTGGCAGTGTGGGGTACAGGCTGCAGCAGAGGGTGGCATGGCCAAACAGAGTGGTAGCCATGGACAAGATGCCTTAGGTTGAAGACTAGGGAAAAAAATGTCACCCAGAATGCTGTGAAGCCCTGGAACAGGCTGTCCAGGGCAGTGGTGGAGTCATCACCTAATGATTTGGTTTGGAAAGGACCTGCAGAAGTCAACTAACCCAATCCCCACACAGTGAGCAGGGACATCCTCCACTAGATCAGGTTGATCAGATCCCTGGAGGGATGTCCAAGCCAGGTGGATGTGGTGCTGAGAGCCATGGCAGTGCTGAGTTAACAGTTGGGACTCATAGAATCAAGCAGGTTGGAAGAGAGCTCCAGGCTCAGCCAGCCCAACCTAGCACCCAGCCCTGGCCAATCAACCAGACCATGGCACTAAGTGCCCCAGCCAGGCTTGGCTTCAACACCTCCAGCCACAGAGACTCCACCACCTCCCTGGGCAGCCCATTCCAGTGTCCAATGACTCTCTCAGTGAAGTCATATTGATGGATAGAGATCTTAAAGGTCATCAAGTCCTGCCAAGCACTGCCAGGCTGCCCCTGCACCATATCACTCGGCACCAAACCTACATGTCCCTTAAATCCCTCCAGGGATAGGGACTTCATAGAACCAACCAGGTTGGAAGAGAGCTCCAAGCTCAGCCAGCCCAACCTAGCACCCAGCCCTGGCCAATCAACCAGACCATGGCACTCAGTGCCTCAGCCAGGCTTGGCTTCAACACCTCCAGGGATGGCAACTCCACCACCTCCCTGGGCAGCCCATTCCAATGCCAATCACTCTCTCTGCCAACAACTTCCTCCTAACATCCAGCCTAGCCATGAACTCCAAGGTCTCTTTCAAGCAAACCAATTCTGACATTCTAACTTTCAGACAATCTGGGGTGAAGGAAAAAAACCTCCAACCAGACCCAGCCCAAATCCCTTCCTGGGCTGTGTCTTAGCAACTGTCTGGACTCATTTCAACAGCTCCTGCTGGGCACATGGCTGACACTGTCAGCACCATTAGACCTTGCTCTGTACACAGAGATAATGCCTCTTAATGGTGCTTTTATGAAGGCTTTCAAGAAGCTTGATAAGAAGTAAAGGAGCTGTTGATAGCTGAACCAGTGGGAGGGGTGGTTATTATTATTGTTATTAATATTGTCCTCTGGGTAAATGAAGCACTGCTCAGTCCATTTGCTTTCATGTAGGTGGGCTTTGTACTTGGAAACTCTAACACTTATGCTGGTCTGAAGTTAAGGCTTTGCATCTGCTTGGACTTTCTGTTACCAGGAGAGTCATTCTGTTGCCCACTCGAGCAGCACTTACTTCTTAGAGTCATAGAATCAACCAGGTTGGAAGAGACCTCCAAGCTCCTCCAGTCCAACCTAGCACCCAGCCCTGGCCAATCACCCAGACCATGGCACTAAGTGCCTCAGCCAGGCTTGGCTGCAACACCTCCAGGGATGGCAACTCCACCACCTCCCTGGGCAGCCCATTCCAATGCCAATCACTCTCTCTGAGAGGAACTCCCTCCTAACATCCAGCTTAGACCTCTCCTGGCACAACTTGTAGTTTTGGACCCAATGTTTCATAGAATCAGGAAGGTTGGAAGAGAGCTCCAAGCTCAGCCAGTCCAACCTAGCACCCAGCCCTGCCCAATCAACCAGACCATGGCACTAAGTGCCCCAGCCAGGCTTGGCTTCAACACCTCCAGGCACAGAGACTCCACCACCTCCCTGGGCAGCCCATTCCAATGCCAATCACTCTCTCTGCCAACAACTTCCTCCTAACATCCAGCCCAGGCCTCCCCTGGCACTTGTCCTTTTGGACCCAATCTTTTAGGGGTGGTTTATGCTTTCAGCCCATCCACTGTCTGTTTTTGTCCACAGGGAGAAACTGGCAGTCCTGGACAACCAGGGATCCCAGGATCAGATGGACCAGAGGGACCGAAGGTGAGGAACTGAATTACACAATCACAGGATTGTTTTAGTTGGAAAACATCATCAAGTTCAACCATCAACCATGTCCATTAAACCATGTCCTGATGTGCCATGTGCACACTTTCCTTGAACAGTTTCAGGGATGGTGACTCCACCACCTGCCTGGGCAGCCTGTTCAATACCTGACCACTTTCACTGAAGAAACTTTTCCTAATATCCAACCTAAACCTCTCCTGGCAAGATTTGAGGCCATTTCCTTTCATCTGTCATCTGATCATAAGTAACTTTGCAGATGACACCAAGCTAGGAGCAGCTGTGGAGCTGTTGGAGGGTAGCAGAGCCCTGCAGAGGGACCTGGCCAGGCTGCATGGGTGGGCAGAGGCCAAGGGGATGAGACTGAACAAGGCCAAGGGCAGGGTTCTGCACTTTGGCCACAACAACCCCAAGCAGCACTACAGGCTGGGGCCAGAGTGGCTGAGAGCAGGCAGGCAGAGAGGGCCCTGGGGGTGCTGGGAGAGAGGAGCTGAAGCTGAGGCAGCAGTGCCCAGGTGGGCAGCAGAGCCAATGGCATCCTGGGCTGGCTGAGGAGCAGTGTGGGCAGCAGGACAAGGGAGGTTCTTGTGCCCCTGTGCTCAGCACTGCTCAGGCCACCCCTGGAGTGCTGTGTCCAGTTCTGGGCTCCTCCATTGCAGAGAGATGTTGAGGTGCTGGAAGGTGTTTGGAGCAGGGCAGCAAGGCTGGGGAGGGGCCTGGAGCAGAGCCCTGTGAGGAGAGGCTGAGGGAGCTGGGGGTGTGCAGCCTGCAGCAGAGGAGGCTCAGGGCAGAGCTCATTGCTGCCTGCAGCTGCCTGCAGGGAGGCTGTAGCCAGGTGGGGTTGGGCTCTGCTGCCAGGCAAGCAGCAGCAGAACAAGGGGACACAGTCTCAAGCTGTGCCAGGGCAGGTCTAGGCTGGATGTTGTTAGGAAGTTGTTGTCAGAGAGAGTGATTGGCATTGGAATGGGCTGCCCAGGGAGGTGGTGGAGTCACTGTGGCTGGAGGTGTTGCAGCCAAGCCTGGCTGAGGCACTTAGTGCCATGGTCTGGTTGATTGGGCAGGGCTGGGTGCTAGGTTGGGCTGGCTGAGCTTGGAGCTCCCTTCCAACCTGCCTGACTCTGTGATTCTATGAAACATGGTGGAATCCCCATCCCTGGATATATCCAAGGCCAAACTCAATGGGCCCCTGAGCAGCCTGATGTAGTTAACCATGTCCCTGTCCCTGCTCTCTGCCGGTGGAGGCTGGGCCAGATAACCTTTGAGGCTCTCTTCCAACCCAGTGCGCTCTGAGACTGTGTGATCCTCAGTCTGTTTCAGCACAGATGTAGGTGGAGATGTTTGGGCACTGGTGTGGGGATCCCTTTGCTCGATTCAGCTGCTAAGTTCCCACTGGCTGTGATTTTTGTCTTGGCTTCTTCCAGGGCGAGCAGGGAGCCTCAGGGACCGACGGTGCCTGGGGGATGCCTGGGGAGAAAGGAGCAAAGGTTAGTACTGGTCAGGCTGCATCAAGCTGCCATTTCTGAAAGAGCAAATCCCACATCCATCAGGCTGTTAACAACATTATACATCTTCTGCATCACAGGTACCCTTTGCAGTGGGCAAATGTCAACTGGCTGCAGCACTGAGCCGGACGCTGCAGTTGGAAAGGGCAGGGGAGGGAGGTTGCCTTATGAGTTACCCTCTGCTGATGTATGAAACCCCAAGAGTGGGCTCACTTAGAGGGGGGAAAAGCCATCCAAACCCTTGACATGGGTTTAACTGTCAGAGCTGAGTTCACACCATCAAGGTAAAGGGTGCCTGGGATCATAGAATCAAGCAGGTTGGAAGAGACCTCCAAGCTCAGCCAGTCCAACCTAGCACCCAGCCCAGGCCAATCACAACCAGACCATGGCACTAAGTGCCTCAGCCAGGCTTGGCTTCAACACCTCCAGCCACAGAGACTCCACCACCTCCCTGGGCAGCCCATTCCAATGCCAATCACTCTCTCTGACAACAACTTCCTAACAACATCCAGCCTAGACCTGCCCTGGCACAGCTTGAGACTGTGTCCCCTTGTTCTGTTGCTGCTTGCCTGGCAGAAGAGGCCACACCCACCAGGCTACAACCTCCCTTCAGGTCGTTGTAGCCAGCAGTGAGGTCACCCCTGAGCCTCCTCTTCTCCAGGCTGTGGAGCAGACAAAGTGGGGTAATGCCATTATCTCCTGGGCATGTTGGACATGGGAGTGGGAAAGGTCCCCAGAGTGACCTGCTCCTGGGTTCTGCTTTCAGCTCCCTGTGATCCCCAGCTTGGGTTGCCCAGGGAGGTGTTGAAGCCAAGCCTGGCTGAGGCACTTAGTGCCATGGTCTGGTTGACTGGCCAGGGCTGGGTGCTAGGTTGGGCTGGCTGAGCTTGGAGGTCTCTTCCAACCTGGTTGATTCTATGACTCTCTGTTTCACTAAGTCTTTGAGCTGTGAATGATTGGAGGGTGGGAGATTGTTTCTGAGGAGATATCACTCCCTTTCTCTTCTGTTCTGCTCTTCACAAGCATCTGCTTTCAGCCACTGCTGAAGGCTGGCCACTGGGTTGACTCTCTGAGTCTTCCCTTCCACTGTGTTTGATGGGAGACTTTTGTGTTCACAGCTTGAGGAGAAAGCTCTGTGGTGCAGATGAGTAAAAAAGGTATAGGCTACCTCTTGGTGACCTCCTTTCTTCTCCTCAGAAGTTGCTTCCAGGGTTAGAGACTAAAGAACTAATGGACATTAAAAATTATTGGGCATCATACCAGAGAGGAGTTGTGCAGAGGACACAGTACTGCCTTGTGACAAGGACAAGTGGAGAACAAAGACATCCTCCTGATGTTCTGTTAGTAGCAGGGGAGCAGACAAAGTGGGGTGCAAATGGCCTCCCCTTGCTGTCAGTGCCATGAAAGTGTCTGGCTAATGTTTGACTGCCTCAAACTGTGCAGGCTTGACCTGTTCTCTTGGTGATTCCCAGGGGGCCAAGGGAGTTCCTGGCTTGGGAGGCTTCAAAGGACAAATGGGGTGGCCTGGGAAGACTGGAGCTGCTGGACCAGATGGACCTCCAGGGCCACAAGGTGAACCAGGGCCACAGGTGAGCAGCAAGAGGTCTGTAGCATGCCCTGGACCCTGGTGAGATTGGCATTTTACATCCTCATGTGATACAGCACCCTGGATGTGTGCCACGTGTCTGGGTGACAGACAGAGTCCTGCAGCTGGGAAGAGGCTGCTCAGCAAGTTGCTGATGACCCCACACTGGGAGGCTTGGCTGATCCAGCTGCAGGCTGTGCTGCTATCCAGGAGACCTGGGCAGGCAGAGCTGGGCACAGAGGAACCAAATGAGGTTCAGCAAGGACAAGTGCAGAGTCCTGCACCTGGGGAGCAACAATAAACTGCAGTACAGGCTGGGAGGTGACTGCTGGAGAGCAGCCTGGAGGACCAACCAGAGCCTGGGCTGCAGCAGGAGAAGTGTGGCCAGGGAGGTGATTCTCCCCCTCTGCTGTGCTCTGCTGAGACCCCAGCTGGAGTCCTGCATCCAGCTCTGGAGCCCCTGGGACAAGAGAGCTGTGGAGATGCTGGAGAGTGTCCAGAGCAGGGCCAGGAGGATGCTGAGAGGCTGCAGCAGCTCTGCTGTGAGCACAGACTGAAAGAGTTGGGGCTGTGCAGGCTGCAGCAGAGGAGGCTCCCAGGTGACCTTCTTGTGGCCTTCCAGGATCTGAAGGGGGCTACAAAAAAGCTGGGGAGGGACTTTTGAGGCTGTGAGGGAGTGGCAGGAGTGGGGGGAATGGAGCAAAGGTGGAGGTGGGGAGAGTGAGGCTGGAGGTGAGGAGGAAGTTGTTGAGCAGGAGAGTGGTGAGAGGCTGGAATGGGTTGCCCAGGGAGGTGGTTGAGGCCCCATGGCTGGAGGTGTTTGAGGCCAGGCTGGCTGAGGCTGTGTGCAGCCTGCTCTAGGGTAGGGTGTCCCTGGGCATGGCAGGGGGGTTGGCACTGGCTGCTCCTTGTGCTCCCTTCCAGCCCTGCCTGGTTCTCTGGTTCTACACTCTGAAGTCAGCAGTGCCAATAGGGTGCACACCTCCCCCCTCCCCTTGGTGCTCACCGTCTGCAGGAGCAAGGTGCCAAGGTGTCAGCAAGAGCCGGTGGCTTTCAGCTCCCGTTCGTGGGCCACCCTTAATCAGTGTTTTTGCGTGCAGGACATGCTGGGCACCTTTTGAAATGTAACAAAAGGAGTCGGAAATGAGAGCTGCTAATAGTGCTGCTGAGGAGGAACATGCTGCCCCCGGGCTCTGTGCCAATGAAGAGTGTCTCCCTGCTGCCAGCACGCAGGGTGCAAGGGATGATGCTGAAGATGAATGCTAATCGCCTGCCCTCAGGCAGCATCCTTTAAAGGAGGAAGGACTTCTGGAGGCAGAGAGGGCTGGAAATGAAAATGCTTTTCTCAGTTGCTGTTGGTGGGATTGGTGGAGTCACCATCCCTGGAGGTGTTGAAGCCAAGCCTGGCTGAGGCATTTAGTGCCATGGTCTGGTTGACTGGATAGGGCTGGGTGCTAGGTTGGGCTGGCTGAGCTTGGAGCTCTCTTCCAACCTGGTTCATTCTATGATCATGACATAGAGGATCTGAAATTGCCAGTTGGCTGGGCATCAGGCTGGGGCAGCTGAATGAGCTGGGGAGAGCTGAGAACAGAAGGGAAGCTGCAGCTGGGGAGCTACCTGGCTGGGGCAGAATCACAGGATCACAAAGCAGTCTGGGCTCAAAGGCACCTTTTGGGGTCATCTGGTCCAACCCCACTGCAGTCAGTAGAGACACTTACAAGTAGAGCAGGTTGCTCAGTGCCCTCAGACAGCCTGACCTCAAATGTTTCCAGCCATGGGTCAGCTACCACTTCTCTGAGTGACCTGAGACTGGGTCTTGCCAGCCCCCAGTGTAAAAGTTTCTTGCTTCTCTCTAGTCTAAATTTCCCTCTTTTCACTTCAAACCATCAACCTTTGGCCTGCCACAGCAGCCTGATAAAAGTTCTGTCCCCAGCTTTCTAACTTGCCCCTTTCAGTTCTGAATGGCCACCAAAAGGGCTCTTTGGAGCCTTTTCCTCTCCAGGCTGAACAAGCCCAACTCTCTCAGCCTGGCCTCACAGCAGAGGGCTTCCAGCCCTGCCAGCATTGCTGTGCCCTCCTCTGGACTGGCTCCAACAGTTCCATGTGCTGGGGGCTCCAGAACTGCCCCCAGGACTGCAGGTGGGGTGTGAGGAGAGCAGAGCCAAGGGGCAGATTCCCCTCCCTTGCCCTGTGCCCACACTGCTCTTGCTGCACCCAGCACAGGGTTGTGTCTGGGCTGCACTCACACTGCAGGCTCCTGTGGAGCTCTGCATCAGCCCAGACCCCCAGGGCCTGTTCCTGAGGGCTGCTCTCAGCCATTCCCCACCCAGCCTGGAGCTGTGCTTGGGATTGCATCGAACCAGGTGCAGCACCTTACACTTGGCCTTGTTGAATGCCATGAGGTTGGCCTGGGCACAGCTCTGCAGCCTGTCCAGGTCCCTCTGGATGGCATCTTTGCCCTCTAGCAAGTCAACTGTGCTATACAGCTTGGTGCTGGCATTGGAATGGGCTGCCCAGGGAGGTGGTGGAGTTGCTGTGGCTGGAGGTGTTGAAGCCAAGCCTGGCTGAGGCACTTAGTGCCATGGTCTGGGTGATTGACCAGGGCTGGGTGCTAGGTTGGGCTGGCTGAGCTTGGAGGTCTCTTCCAACCTGCTTGATTCTATGGTTCTTCAGCAGGGAAATCTCAGCCAGTGATGTGGGGTATCTCTGGGAGGGTACCTGGGCACTCCAGCTGAGCTCTCCTCTTCCTCTCTAGGGTCCACGAGGCAAAAGAGGGAGAGCTCAGATCTGTCTCAGAGGTCCCCCGGGTATGGATGGGCAAAAAGGAGAACTGGTGAGTATGGAGATGTGCCAGTGAGGTTCCTCAGCAGCCTGCTGCAGTGCAGAGCTCTGCTCTGGCTGTTTTAGGATGCCTTTCTCCAAAGTTTGCCACAACAAAAGCACAAAGAACATTTGACTCCCCAGCCCCCAGGGACTGGACACAGGCAATGCTGCCCTCCTTTCTTCTTCAAACTATGTCCAGCAAGGACAACTTTGAGTTGTCTTTGTGAGTCCTGGGAGCTGCCAGTTGGTTTCTGTAAAGCTTCTGGAGGACAACATCCCACTTTGGGGCAGCACATCCTCAACTCTGCCTGCCATGGCAGACCAAGAGTAAATAGGTAGTAAATCTCAAGCTTCCAACCTGCAACCTGTGTTCTTCAGTCATCCTCTACATGCTGCAGGCCTTGCCAAGGTTGGCACCTTGGCTTTTTGCACCATGAGCTGGCAGCTCCTGGCTTGGGCAGATTCACTCTGACATGGGTCAAGAACTGGCTGGAGGGCTGGGCCCAGAGAGAGGTGGTGAAAGGTGCCACATCCAGCTGGCAGCTGGCACTGGTGGTGTGCCCCAGGGATCAGTGCTGGGCTCAGTCCTGCTCAATATCTTTACTGATGATCTGGACCAGGGGATTGAGTCCAGCATCAGTAACTTTGCAGATGACAGCAAGCTAGGAGCAGCTGTGGGTCTGTTTAGAAGAGCCCTGCAGAGGAACCTGGCCAGGCTGGATGGGTGGGCAGATGCCAATGGGATGAGATTGAACAAGGCCAAGGGCAGGGTTCTGCACTTTGGCCACAACAACCCCAAGCAGCACTGCAGGCTGGGGCTAGAGTGGCTGAGAGCAGCCAGGCAGAGAGGGCCCTGGGGGTGCTGGCAGAGAGCAGCTGAAGCTGAGGCAGCAGTGCCCAGGTGGGCAGCAGAGCCAGTGGCATCCTGGGCTGGCTGAGGAGCAGTGTGGGCAGCAGGACAAGGGAGGTTCTTGTGCCCCTGTGCTCAGCACTGCTCAGGCCACCCCTGGAGTGCTGTGTCCAGTTCTGGGCTCCTCCATTGCAGAGAGCTGTTGAGGTGCTGGAAGGTGTTTGGAGCAGGGCAGCAAGGCTGGGGAGGGGCCTGGAGCAGAGCCCTGTGAGGAGAGGCTGAGGGAGCTGGGGGGGGTGCAGCCTGCAGCAGAGGAGGCTCAGGGCAGAGCTCATTGCTGCCTGCAGGGAGGCTGTAGCCAGGTGGGGTTGGGCTCTGCTGCCAGGCAAGCAGCAACAGAAGAAGGGGACACAGTCTCAAGCTGTGGCAGGGGAGGTTTAGGCTGGATGTTAGGAGGAAGTTGTTGTCAGAGAGAGTGATTGGCATTGGAATGGGCTGCCCAGGGAGGTGGTGGAGTGGCTGTGCCTGGAGGTGTTGAAGCCAAGCCTGGCTGAGGCACTTAGTGCCATGGTCTGGTTGGTTGGCCAGGGCTGGGTGCTAGGTTGGACTGGCTGAGCTTGGAGCTCTCTTCCAGCCTGGGTGATTCTATGATCTCACAGAATGGGGAGGTTTGGAAGGGACCTCTGAAGACCATCTAGCACAACCCCCTGCTAAAGCAGGGGCACCCACAGCAGTGTCCAGGTGGAATGTCTCCAGAGCAGGAGAGTCCACAACCTTTCCAGGCAGCCTGCTCCAGGGCTCCATCTCTCTCACAGCAAAGTTCTTCCTCCTGTTCAGGTGGAACCTCCTAGGTCCCGTTTTGTGCCCACTGTCCCCTGTCCTGTCACTGGGCACCACTGGCAAGAGTCTGGCTCCATCCTCTTGCCTCTCACCCTTCAGATATTGATCAGCCTTGAGAGGATCTCAGGCTGCTCTTCTCCAGGCTCAAAAGCCCCAAGTCTGTCAGCCTTACCTCCTCACAGAGATGCTCCAGGCCCCTTAGCATCTCTGTAGCCCTTCAGTGGACACTCTCCAGCAGCTCCCAGGCTCTCCTGAACTGATGAACCCAAAACTGGACCAAATTCTGGAGCTGTGACCTTGGAAGGTAGGGAAGGGAGAGCCTCTCCTGACCCTGCTGCCCACACTCTTCTTCATGCACCCCAGGAAACTCTTTCCTTCTTGGTCACAAAAGCCAACAGACACTTTTATTCTTGCTTCCCTGCACATGGGTGAGTTTGTTCAGGTCTGCTCCATGAGCTGCTCACAGATACCCCTAAAACCTGCAGGAAAACACATCAGCCTTTTCTCCATCTCCCTCCTTTGCATCTCCTTTCCTCTCTCAGATGCACTTACATTTATTTTTTGAAGCATTTAATGGTCAATCCACTGAGCTTTTGTAATGACTTAAGTGTTTTTAACAGGGTGAAAATGGTCCAGCTGGCCAGAAAGGAGAAAAAGGAGATCCTGGTCTTTCTGTGAGTACTTCAGTGCAAGATCACATCCTATTACCCAGGCCTGAATAGAGAAAATAGGACAAACTGCCCCTAAGAGGCATAGGGGAGGAGGGAAGTGCTGAGAAACAGATTCATTCAGAGAGGGTTTGGGAAATGAGTGCCTTGGCTATTACCTAGAGACATCAGACCTGCCCAGCCTGGTGGGGTGGGAGCAGTGCTGGGCTCTACTGCATCAGCCGGAGCCCAAGGCACGTTTCTCCTTCTCTCATCCTCCCCACGATGCTTCAGACTGGGATGGGATCAGTGCCACTGCTCCAGGGTTGATCAAACACAACAAAGAGTAGGAGACAGAAATCATAGAATCAAGCAGGTTGGAAGAGAGCTCCAAGCTCAGCCAGCCCAACCTAGCACCCAGCCCTGGCCAATCACCCAGACCATGGCACTAAGTGCCTCAGCCAGGCATTGCTTCAACACCTCCAGGGATGGAGAGGAGATCTCATCTATGTGCACCACTATCTGAGAGGTGGGTGTGAAGTAGCTGGGGCCAATCTCTTTGCTGTTCAGCAGCAACAAGACAAGGAGCAACAGCTACAAACTGAAACACAGAAGGTTTCAGCTCAACATGAGCAGAAACTTCATTCCAGTGTAGGTGACAGAGCCCTAGAGCAGGCTGCCCAGAGAGGTTGTGGAGTCTTCTCCTCTGGAGACTTCCAAAACCTGCCTGGATGCGTTTCTGTGCCAACGACCCTAGGGGGATCCTGCTTTGACAGAGAATCTGGACTGGATGATCTCAGGAGGTCCTTTCCAACCTCTATAGCTCTGTGATTTCCTCTTGCCCTAGCAATAGCTACTTAAGAATCATAGAATCAAGCAGGTTGGAAGAGAGCTCCAAGCTCAGCCAGTCCAACCTAGCACCCAGCCCTGGCCAATCAACCAGCCCATGGTGCTAAGTGCCTCATCCAGGCTTGGCTTCAACACCTCCAGGGACGGTGCCTCCACCACCTCCCTGGGCAGGTGCCAACCACCCCCCAGTCTCACCACAACCATACCCAAGCTGAGATGGTCTCAGCAGGGCTGGGATGGGGCAGAGAGTGGAGCCAGAGGATGCTGGGCTAGAAAACCATCACTAACCTCTGCTTTCCCCGCGCCGGCACAGGAGGAAGAGGTGAAGGAGGTGGTCAGGAGTGAAATGAGAGGCAGCTGTGGTAAGTCAGCCAGCTCACTGTGCTTGGGGGCACCTCTCTGACACCTGCCAGCAGCTAAATTGGAGCGATTTGAGGCCCAGCACACGCTGGCTTGGCAGAGCAAATATCACCCCATTAGCGGCAAGTGGAGCGGCGTCACCTCACCGTGCTCACAGCCGAGCACAGGCTCTGGGCCACCAGGTCCCTGCTGTAGTCCTGACCTCCTGCTCAAGCTCTTAATTTCTTCCCTTTCAACCCTTTCTCTTCCCAATTCTTTCCTCAGGGGGTTGGTCAGCAAAGCTTTCCTGCCCTGGTCGTCTCCATTTGCCTGGTGATTGGTGGCAGGGGGAACGTTTGGGGCTGCACTTTGTTTCATGACAACCTTCTAATTCCTCTTACACTTTGTGATGCTTCTTAGAACCATGGAATGGTTTAGGTTGGAAGGGAAATTTAGGCTGGAGGTGAGGAGAAAGTTCTTCACTGAGAGAGTCATTGGACACTGGAATGGGCTGCCCGGGGAGGTGGTGGAGTCGCTGTCCCTGGGGCTGTTCAAGGCAGGACTGGACGTGGCACTTGGTGCCATGGTCTGGCCTTGAGCTCTGTGGTAAAGGGTTGGACTTGATGATCTGTGAGGTATCTTCCAACCATGGTGATACTGGGATACTGTGTGATCATCTAGTTCCAACCCCCTGCCATAGGCAGGGATGCCTACTTAACACCAAGACCTCTCCTCTTCAGCAGTGAATATCACAGAATCAACCAGGTTGGAAGAGACCTCCAAGCTCAGCCAGCCCAACCTAGCACCCAGCCCTGGCCAATCAACCAGACCATGGCACTAAGTGCCTCAGCCAGGCTTGGCTTCAACACCTCCAGGGATGGTGACTCCACCACCTCCCTGGGCAGCCCATTCCAGTGGCAAATCAATATCTGCCAACCTGCACCAGCACAGTAACAAACCCCACCACGTTTGGGGATGTTTTTACCTCAGAATCCCAGTATCACGAAGGTGCTAGGTTTTGAGGTCTTCCTTTCCATGCCCAGCTACCTAATGGTGGCAGAAAGCTCTCATATTCCTGTTCCACACCCTAGGGTCTGCCTATGGCTAAGGAGGGTTGGGGCTCACCACCACTTGCCAAGATGCTTCAGTTGGCAGATATTTACTGCAGGGGATGTCTGCCTGAAATTGCTTGGCTGGGGAGAGTTGAGCTGGTGAAGTGTTCACTTCCTTTTAACAGTCATAGAATCACAGAATCAAGCAGGTTGGAAGAGACCTCCAAGCTCAGCCAGCCCAACCTAGCACCCAGCCCTGTGCAGTCAACCAGACCATGGCACTCAGTGCCCCAGCCAGGCTTGGCTGCAACACCTCCAGCCACAGCCACTCCACCACCTCCCTGGGCAGCCCATTCCAATGCCAATCACTCTCTCTGACAACAACTTCCTCCTAACATCCAGCCCAGACCTCCCCTGACACAGCTTCAGACTGTGTCCCCTTCTTCTGCTGCTGCCTGCCTGGCAGCAGAGCCCAACCCCACCTGGTTACAGCCTCCCTTCAAGGAGCTGCAGGCAGCAATGAGCTCTGCCCTGAGCCTCCTCTGCTGCAGGCTGCACACCCCCAGCTCCCTCAGCCTCTCCTCATAGGTTTGTATTTCCAGGCCTCTCACCAGCTTCCTCACCCTTCTGTGGCCTTTTCTCCTTGCCCTAAACCAGCCTGAAACTTCAACCAGCAGCATGTGGCTTGCCTCTCACCCCACATTGTGCAGAAGCAGTCACTGTGTTGAGCTCCAGCCTCTTGTGGATGCCTGTTGGCTTTCAAACTCTGCCACCAGATTTCATCCTGACTGAACCAGCTCTTAACACCCACAGGTCTGGAGGCAGCAGAAATCAACAGGCAGCTGCAAGGGTATTTTCAACCTGGAGAACACACCAGAAGGGGTGGTGAAAGCCAGGAAGAAATGCTCCACAATGCTCACAGCATGGCCACGTTGATGACTTCGGTGAAGCCCCTCATGGAGCCACCTCCACCTATTGCAGGTGAGTGCAGCTGTGGGGCTGCAGGCTTCCCACCTCTCCAGCCATGGCAGGCAGCATCTTCTGGAGCACTTCATGGACCCAGTGCTAGACCTTCTTCCCTGGGACTGGGAAGAAATAAGGCAGTGGTTGGATTTCCAGTGAGGGCTCCCATGCTGAATACAGTCTGGAGCAGAGGAGGCTCCCAGGTGACCTTCTTGTGGCCTTCCAGCATCTGAAGGGGGCTCCAAAAAAGCTGGGGAGGGACTTTTGAGGCTGTGAGGGAGTGGCAGGAGTGGGGGGAATGGAGCAAAGCTGGAGGTGGGGAGAGTGAGAGTGGAGGTGAGGAGGAAGTTGTTGAGCAGGAGTGGTGAGAGGCTGGAATGGGTTGCCCAGGGAGGTGGTTGAAGCCCCATGGCTGGAGGTGTTTGAGGCCAGGCTGGCTGAGGCTGTGTGCAGCCTGCTCTAGGGTAGGGTGTCCCTGGGCATGGCAGGGGGTTGGCACTGGCTGCTCCTTGTGCTCCCTTCCAACCCTGCCTGATTCTGTTTCCTGTGCTGAAAAAGGCTCAGAGATGGGGTGAGATGATGCTCCTGGAAGGGGTGGTGGGTGAGGAAAAGCATTAGGGGTGATCACCCCACCTTCCAAAGGAAGGCATTTTGAAAGGCTGGAAGCAGGGAGGTATTTTCAGGCTGTTTTTTTGCCATCTCTCTGCACCATGTCCTTTGCAACTGCTGGTAGAGCTGTCAGAAATGACATCTCTGAGACCAAACACTGGAGTTATCTCAGGCTATTTCTGCCCAGGGTCTCATGAACCCCTTAATGGGCAAAACTGCTAATTACAGCTAATAGGAAAACAGCCTGCTCTGTTTCTGTCCCTTTGTGTGGTCCAAGTGAGAGGAGAAGAGCCAAGCTCCTGCCCTGAAGACATGCAGGACAAACCTTCCTGTACATGAGCACCATCCACCACATCTGCCTCCACATCAGGCAGCTGAACAGGGCAAGAACATGATCCAAGCCTGGCCACACTTCAAGGTGTTACCAGTAGGATCTTGAGCAGCTGCAGGCAGCTGAGGTGCAACCATCATTGTGGGGCATGAAGGCTGCTCAGCTTTGGAGGTGAACTATGTCCTGGTACCTGCCCATGGGAAGTTCCATGGGAACCACTCCATCAACTGTGTTCTTCACAGAGACAGTGATTGGCATTGGAATGGGCTGCCCAGGGAGGTGGTGGAGTCCACATCCCTGGAGGTGTTCAAGAAAAGCCTGGCTGAGGCACTCAGTGCCATGGTCTGGTTGACTGGATAGGGCTGGGTGCTAGGTTGGACTGGCTGAGCTTGGGGGTCTCTTCCAACCTGGTTGATTCTATTCTATTCTGTGCCTACAGACTGGATCATGAACCTCCCTGATCCAGTCCATAGGCACAGTTGATGGAGTGGTTCCCTAGGAGGCTTCAGGACCACTTTTGGATACACTGAGACACAATGTCCTGGGGGAGAAGTCTAGGAGATGACCCCAATGGATGCAGGGAAAGCCATTAGTATGTGACAAAGAAGGATCATCTTTCCAGGAGCTGCATTCCAGATCACCTACCCTTTCCTCTGGCCACCTTTCCAGGAGCTGCATTCCAGATCACCTACCCTTTCCTCTGGCCACCTTTCCAGGAGCTCCAATTCAGATCACCTACCCTTTCCTCTGGCCACCTTTCCAGGAGCTGCATTCCAGATCACCTACCCTTTCCTCTGGCCATCTTTCCAGGAGCTCCAATTCAGATCACCTACCCTTTCCTCTGGCCACCTTTCCAGGAGCTCCAATTCAGATCACCTACCCTTTCCTCTGGCCACCTTTCCAGGAGCTGCATTCCAGATCACCTACCCTTTCCTCTGGCCATCTTTCCAGGAGCTCCAATTCAGATCACCTACCCTTTCCTCTGGCCACCTTTCCAGGAGCTGCATTCCAGATCACCTACCCTTTCCTCTGGCCATCTTTCCAGGAGCTCCAATTCAGATCACCTACCCTTTCCTCTGGCCACCTTTCCAGGAGCTCCAATTCAGATCACCTACCCTTTCCTCTGGCCATCTTTCCAGGAGCTGCATTCCAGATCACCTACCCTTTCCTCTGGCCATCTTTCCAGGAGCTCCAATTCAGATCACCTACCCTTTCCTCTGGCCATATTTCCAGGAGCTGCATTCCAGATCACCTACCCTTTCCTCTGGCCATATTTCCAGGAGCTGCATTCCAGATCACCTACCCTTTCCTCTGGCCATATTTCCAGGAGCTGCATTCCAGATCACCTACCCTTTGTTCTGACCATCAAAATGATGGGATGCTTGGCCTGGCTTTGTGCAGACCTGATGAGCAATACGGTCCCCTTGGCACAGAAGATCTAACAGTTGGATATACTGTGGGGACAGGAGAAGAAGGATAATGACTCATGGGTGGCATTTCCAAGCCTGTGGGCTTGCTTGTCTGCTGATAGAGGCAGAAAGCAGCCTTTGGTATGACCACCATGAGGGGTTTCTGGGTAGCTCTGCCCTAAATTTCAGCAGCAACCTTGAAATAACCTTCACCTAGTAAGGAGCAGTGAACTGCCCTCCTCCAGGTCTATCACATCTTCCAATCCATGCCACAGACACTCATGGATCTTCTGACCTCACCAGGATTTGGCTTTGAACTTTAACATCATAGATTCAGGCAGGGTTGGAAGGGAGCACAAGGAGCAGCCAGTGCCAACCCCCCTGCCATGCCCAGGGACACCCTACCCTAGAGCAGGCTGCACACAGCCTCAGCCAGCCTGGCCTCAAACACCTCCAGCCATGGGGCCTCAACCACCTCCCTGGGCAACCCCTGCCAGCCTCTCACCACTCTCCTGCTCAGCAACTTCCTCCTCACCTCCACTCTCACTCTCCCCACCTCCAGCTTTGCTCCATTCCCCCCACTCCTGCCACTCCCTCACACCCTCAAAAGTCCTCCCCCAGCTTTTTTTTAGCCCCCTTCAGATGCTGGAAGGCCACAAGAAGGTCACCTGGGAGCCTCCTCTGCTGCTGCCTGCACAGCCCCAACTCTTTCAGTCTGTCCTCATAGCAGAGCTGCTTTCATATACAGGGGAGTGAAGACATGATGCAGAAGGGGTGAGGAGCAGTGCAACACTGGATTATGGTCTTGCTGGAGGAGAGGCTTCTGCACTTGGTGCTCCATGGCCAAATACATCACAAGATCATAGAATTGTTTAGGTTGGAAGGGACCTAAAAGCTCAGCCAGTTCCAACCCCCTGCCATAGGCAGGGACACCTCCCACTAGAACAGGTTGCTAAAGGCTTCATCCAACCTGTCTTCAACACCTTCCTGGGCAGCTTGTGCCAGTGTCTCACCACCCTCACTGCAAAAAAACCTTTCCTAACATCCAGTTTAATCTCCCCTCTGCCACTTCAAACCCATTTCTCCTTCTCCTGTCATTACCAGACTTTGTCAATAGTCCCTCCCCAGCCTGCCTGTAGCCCTCTTCAGATACTGGAAGGCCACTCCAAGGTCTCCTCCAAGCCTTCTTTTCTCCAGGCTGCAGAGCTCCAGCTCTTGCAGCCTGTCCTCAGAGCAGAGCTGCTGCAGCCCTCTCAGCATGTTGGTGGCCTCCTCTGGGCTGGCTCAAATAGTTCCATGTCCTTCCTGTATTGGGGCCTCCAGAACTGCACCCAGGACTGCAGGTGAGGTCTGACTGGATGAGGCACTTAGTGCCATGGTGTAGTTGATTGGCCAGAGCTGGGTGCTAGGTTGCACTGGAGGAGCTTGGAGATCTCTTCCAATCTGGATGATTCTGTGATTCTATGATGAGAGCAGAGCCAAGGGACAGAATCCCCTTCCTTGCCCTGCTGGCCACACTGCTCTTGCTGCAGCCCAGGACACCATGGCTGTCATAGAACCAAGCAGGTTGGAAGTGACCTCCAAGCTCAGCCAGTCCAACCTAGCGGGCAGCAGCAGCCATCAGCCGCTGGGCTAAGCGCAGGCGCGGATTGATGCTCCTCGTGGTAACAGGACTCTGCCGTGGCAGGGTTCTTGCTGCCAGGTTACCATCACTCCTGGCTCTTCAGAGAGCTGCACAATGTCTTCCCCCCTACACACCCCCCCTGACATTTATCTCCTGCAAACAACCAGGGAGGCTTCCATCCGCGCTGCCTCTCGCCCAGCCTCTCTGTCTGAGTCGTTTAACACCATTAGGGCTTTTATTGCCGCTGGCTTCTCCCTCCCCTCGCCGGTTGCTCTGTGACATTTATGAAGAGGACTTGTTGGCTGGTGGAGAGCCCTGTAAGGCTCCAGAGGGCTGTGTTTAAATGGTGGCTGATTTGTTTGCATGCCCTCTTGCCATGTGGTTTCCATTTGCTTCCCCCAGCAGCTCCCCGGGCGCAGCCGAGGATGGGTCTGCCTCAGCACAGGAGGCAAGAAGCCTACAGTCAATTACCAGGTGAAAAGATCTGAATGAAGTGACATTTGCAGAAGTCACTTTCCCAGCTGGGGAAGTGCTTTTCTTGGGCGTTGGGATCAAGAGGATGTGGTGCTGAAAGGGTTACATGTGACAGCAACTGTTTGATGGAGGTCAAACCTCCATCTCTAGGGGAACCTGTCTTGGCAGGGGGGCAGGGGTTGGCCACAACGACCAGGGGTGGTTTAGTCTGGAAAAGAGGAGGTTGAGAAAAGATCTAATTAATATTTGTAAATATCTGAGAGGGGAGTCTCATGAAGAAGGGGGCAGGATCTTTTCAGTGGTGTCCTCTGACAGGACAAGGGGCAACAGGCACAAACTGGAGCACAGAACTTCCACCTCGACGTGAGGAAGAACGTGTTGGCTACAGCAACCCCAAGCAGTGCTACAGGCTGGGGCCAGAGTGGCTGAGAGCAGCCAGGCAGAGAGGGCCCTGGGGGTGCTGGGAGAGAGGAGCTGAAGCTGAGGCAGCAGTGCCCAGGTGGGCAGCAGAGCCAATGGCATCCTGGGCTGGCTCAGGAGCAGTGTGGGCAGCAGGACAAGGGAGGTTCTTGTGCCCCTGTGCTCAGCACTGCTCAGGCCACCCCTGCAGTGCTGTGTCCAGTCCTGGGCTCCTCCATTGCAGAGAGATGTTGAGGTGCTGGAAGGTGTTTGGAGCAGGGCAGCAAGGCTGGGGAGGGTCCTGGAGCAGAGCCCTGTGAGGAGAGGCTGAGGGAGCTGGGGGGGTGCAGCCTGCAGCAGAGGAGGCTCAGGGCAGAGCTCATTGCTGCCTGCAGCTGCCTGCAGGGAGGCTGTAGCCAGGTGGGGTTGGGCTCTGCTGCCAGTCCAACCTAGCACCCAGCCCTGGCCAATCAACCAGACCATGGCACTCAGTGCCCCAGCCAGGCTTGGCTTCAACACCTCCAGCCACAGCAACTCCACCACCTCCCTGGGCAGCCCATTCTAATGCAAATCACTCTCTGTGCCAACAGCTTCCTCCTAACATCCAGCCTAGACCTGCCCTGGCACAGCTTGAGACTGTGTCCCCTTCTTCTGTTGCTGCTTGCCTGGCAGCAGAGCCCAACCCCACCTGGCTACAGCCTCCCTGCAGATAGTGATGCAGTAGAAGTCCCTGGACTAGCCCCACACACCTGCCCGTGAGAAGGAACTGGGGTGCTGGAGTGAGCCATTTGCCACCTGAGCCCAATACTCAACCTGTGCTTTTCCCCACAGGTCCCTGCCTGCAGCCCATGGATGAGGGCTCCTGCCACCACTACACCCTGCTCTGGTACTATCATCCAAAGGCCAACACCTGCAGACCCTTCATCTTTGGGGGGTGCCAAGGGAACAGCAACCGCTTCAAAACCAAGTGGAAGTGTGAGCAGAGGTGCAAGCCCTCAGCAGGTAAAGCAGCCCCTGGGCCCTCCAGCTCTCCTCTTCCACTAGCCAAGGGTGAGGGCAAAGCAGGGAAACCCATCCAGGATCTGTCATAGAATCAGTCAGGGTTGGAAGGGATCACAAAGATCAGCCAGTTCCAACCCCCCTGCCATGCCCAGGGACACCCTACCCTAGAGCAGGCTGCACACAGCCTCAGCCAGCCTGGCCTTAAACACCTCCAGCCATGGGGCCTCAACCACCTCCCTGGGCAACCCATTCCAGCCTCACCACTCTCCTGCTCAACAACTTCCTCCTCACCTCCACTCTCACACTCCCCACCTCCAGCTTTGCTCCATTCCCCCCAGGTCTGGCACTCCCTCACAGCCTCAAAAGTCCCTCCCCAGCTTTTTTGTAGCCCCCTTCAGATCCTGGCAGGCCACAAGAAGGTCACCTGGGAGCCTCCTCTGCTCCAGCCTGCACAGCCCCAACTCTTTCAGTCTGTGCTCATAGCAGAGCTGCTGCAGCCTCTCAGCATCCTCCTGGCCCTGCTCTGGACACTCTCCAGCATCTCCACAGCCCTCTTGTCCCAGGGGCTCCAGAGCTGGATGCAGGACTCCAGCTGGGGAGTACCAGTAACTCAACGTCTCTCTTGAATTGAGGGGCCCAGAACTGGACACATCTTCCCAAACAACACTTTCCTCTAGGGTGGCAGCATTAAGAGGGAGTGTAGCCTTCACAAAATCCTGCAGATAACCTCCAGCCTTGTGTTTGTACTCCCTTTGTGGAGAGAAGCCACCACTGGGGAGTAGGAGTCATCCAAAACCATGTCAAGGCCATATGCTTCCTAAACAGAGCCTGGAGCTGACCAAGAGCAGGACCTTTGCTGTATGGATGCCTTATGTAGTGTGACACAAGGACTGTGAAACTGGTGAAGGGTCTGGAACAAAAGTCCTGTGAGGAGCACTTGAGGGAGCTGGAGTTGTTTGGTCTGAAGGAAAAGAGCATCAGGAAAGACCTGGATCTCTACAACTCCCTGACAGGAGGTTGGAGCTAGGTGGAAGTTGGAGTTAGGTGGAAGTTGTTGTCTTCTCCCATAGGGCAAGCAACAGAGCAAGAGGAAATGGCCTCAAGTTGTGCCAGAGAAGGTTTAGGTTGGCCATGAGGAGCAATTTCTTCCCCAAAAGTCGTGTCAAGGCCAGGAACAGGCTACCCAGGCAAGCAGTGGAGTACCCAGCCCTGGAGGGCTGTCAAAGCCTTGTAGATGTGGTACTGAGGGACATGGTTTAGTGGTGCCTGGGCAGTGCTGGGTTCATGCTTACACTCCATGATCTTAAAGGTCCTCTCTCCAACCTTTATGGCTCTGTCACCTGGCATGGACAATCCTAAGGTATCAAAGGACCTCTTGAGCCACTGTGAGCGTGGCAGGTTCAAGAAGCAGCCCAAGCTGCACCCAACCTCCAACATTCCCTTTGTTTTCTCTTTCCTTGCTCTGAAAACCAGTCAGAAGAAGATGATCCACTGGAACTTCACTGGCTCAGAAAGGACACAGAGAAGCAAGAAGTGCCTTCAGGACACTTCAGAGGCTGGGCAGACAAGATAAACCTTTTAATGTGAAGAGAGGTGAAAGGCAAATCAAGACAAGGCATTGGAAAACTGATTATGAGCTGGAAATGAAGTGGGATGAGGAAGGGGAAGCCTCTGATTGCTCAGGGAAGTGGAGGTGTCCAGAGGCTTGTGACTGTACCACTTGACCCCTAGGACTGGTGTGCAGAAGCAGGTGACACATCCCCCTGACTTATGGCTGTACAATAAAGGTCTGCTCATGTTGCCATGTAGAATCTGGCTCCTCATTCACCTGACAGCTGAAGCCCTCAGGAAAAGATGGGAGTTTCTCTCTGCCTCCTGTCAGAGCAGGTGGGCAGGTTGAGCCTCATCCCATGGCCTTTCATCTTGATGGACCCCATGGCCTTTGACAAGTCCACCTTCCCCTTCGCCTGACCACTGCCTGGGCTGGAGAGGAGAAGCCAGCCCAAACTTTAGCACAGGTGCAAAAGCAACCTTCTTCTCCCTGCCAAATGACACCTCCAGCTCTTCAGGGTGTTTGCAGCTGGTGGAAACCTAAACAGGTGGGAGGCTAAGCCTCTGGGTTGGACCCTGCTGAGAATGGCTCATTCAATAGTAGCTCATAGACTCATAGAATCAGGCAGGTTGGAAGAGAGCTCCAAGCTCAGCCAGTCCAACCTAACACCCAGCCCTGGCCAATCAACTAGACCATTGCACTATGTGCCCCAGCCAGGCTTGGCTTCAACACCTCCAGCCACAGCAACTCCACCACCTCCCTGGGCAGCCAGGGAGCCAGCCCAGGATGCCATTGGCTCTGCTGCCCACCTGGGCACACTGCTGCCTTCAGTGTCTTCAGCTCCTCTCTGCCAGCACCCCCAGGGCCCTCTCTGCCTGGCTGCTCTCAGCCACTCTGTCCCCAGCCTGTAGCACTGCTTGAGGTCCTTCAAACACCAGTCACAGGCAAGTGTGCCAGCCCCTGGGAAGGGTCAAAGCAGCTCTGGAGTCATTGCTGGCCGTGCTACTGGCTTGGTAAAGCTCTCCACAACACTTTGGTGCTGGCATTTTGGGCTCCAAATCCTTGGCCCAAGGAGCCCTGATGTGCCCTGGCAACGTGAGCACTCATGGGTGCAAATCATTATAGGCTGGATGTGAGAAGGAAGTTGTTGTCAGAGAGAGTGATTGGCATTCGAATGGGCTGCCCAGGGAGGCGCTGTCCCTGGAGGTGTTGAAGCCAAGCCTGGCTGGGGCACTTAGTGCCATGGTCTGGTTGATTGGCCAGGGCTGGGTGCTAGGTTGGACTGGCTGAGCTTGGAGGTCTCTTCAAATCTGCTTGATTCTGTGATTGGTTAGAGCTGGGTGTTAGGTTGGACTGGAGGAGCTTGGAGGTCTCTTTCAGCCTGGTTGATTCCATGATTCTTAGAGGTCTTTTCCAACCAACCCAACTCTATATAAGTGGCTTAATTCAGAGCTCCAAAGCTGCCAGAAGACTTGAGACACGAAAAGCAATCCCTGGGGGCAAATCCATCAGCTCAAGCTGCTCACTCCCTTGCCAGGTGTACTAAATGCAGCTCAAATTTTCCATCAGTGCTCAGGGAGCTCAGGCATAATGGGAAACAGATAACTTGATTGTTAATTCCCTTTTTTTTTTTCCCCCTCCTTGTTTTGTTTTTAATACATCTAACCTTAAATGTTTACTATTGATTTGCCATCTGAAGCACTTTGGCAGGGCCAAAACATTACCGGAATGGCTCCTCGGTGTTTCCTTGGAAATGTCATGTCCTGCTAATTGAGTTTCTTGAAATGATTCCTTTGGAAGGGAGGGGGGGAGAGAGTTCTAGGGCTGGAGGATTGGCTGGCCAGCAGGCTGCTTTCCAGGCACAGAGAGAAGCCAGAAGATTCCTGAACATGCATTAGAGGAAGGTCTTAGAAAGCAAAGAACGTTGGGGAAGGGGACGGGAGGAGGAGAGGAGAGGAGAGGAGAGGAGAGGAGAGGAGAGGAGAGGAGAGGAGAGGAGAGGAGAGGAGAGGAGAGGAGAGGAGAGGAGAGGAGAGGAGAGGAGAGGAGAGGAGAGGAGAGGAGAGGGGAGGGGAGGAGAGGGGAGGGGAGGAGAGGAGAGGGGAGGAGAGGGGAGGGGAGGGGAGGGGAGGGGAGGGGAGGGGAGGGGAGGGGAGGGGAGGGGAGGGGAGGGGAGGGGAGGGGAGGGGAGGGGAGGGGAGGGGAGGGGAGGGGAGGGGAGGGGAGGGGAGGGGAGGGGAGGGGAGGGGAGGGGAAGGCGGCAGGGCAAGGGTAGTAGAATAGAATAGAATCAAATAGAATAGGAGTAGAATCAAAGATCACATTGGGTGATTCTGTGCTCCACAACCTCCCTGGAGGTGTTCAAGGCCAGGTTGGATGAGGCCTTGAGCAACCTGTTCTGGTGGGAGGTGTCCCTGCTTATGGCAGGTGGTTGGAACTGGATGATCCTTGAGGTCCCTTCCAACCTAAACCATTCCATGATTCTATGACTGTGTGCAACCAAGCCCAGAGCTGTGAAAAGGTGAGGGTTTAATGCACATTACAGCAGCTCTACAAAATCCTGGTGGTTTGCAATTGGAGGGTGACTATGAGGCACTTAGTGCCATGGTCTGGTTGATTGGCCAGGGATGGGTGCTAGGTTGGGCTGGCTGAGCTTGGAGCTCTCTTCCAACCTGCTTGATTCTATGATTCTACTATCTCTCAGCCTTGCCTCACAGCAGAGGGCTTCCAGCCCTGCCAGCACTGCTGTGGCCTCCTCTGCCCCCACTCCAACAGGTCCATGCCTGGCCTGTGCTGAATATACAATCACCAGTAGCTTGGGGACACTCAGCTCCAGGTTTCTTGTGCATCCACCCAGGCATGTCTTGCGAGGAGGTGCAGAGAGCAGAACCTCACCTCGCTGCAGCCTCGGGCAGTTCCTTAGCAACCCTGACAAAGGAAAATGGCCCAGGAGAGATGAAGAGGTTGGGCTGCCATAATTTAGTAATTTGATAATGATACAGTCCCTGAAACGGGCACTGGAGCTGAGAGCTGCCCAGCCCTGCAGCACCGCCCAGCCTCTGCTGCCTGCGGCCGGCAGGTGGGAGCCAGCAGTGTGTGCAGGGCTCTTGGCAAGGCAGCTGCCAGGAGCCTCTCTCTCTTCTCTCCTGATGGACTGAAAAGCAACAAAGAAGTTCATGGCAAGGCAGCTGCCACAAGCCTCTCTCTCTTCTCTCCTGATGGACTGAAAAGCAACAAAGAAGTTCATGGCAAGGCAGCTGCCACAAGCCTCACTCTCTTCTCTCCTGATGGACTGAAAAGCAACAAAGAAGTTCACGACCATGGCAGCAGCCTCAGTGGTGCTCAGCTAGGGTCATTACTTAATAGAGCACAGCTGGAGGTGGGTAGGTTCAGGCTGCAGGTGAGGAGGAAGTTGTTGAGCAGGAGAGTGGTGAGAGGCTGGAATGGGTTGCCCAGGGAGGTGGTTGAGGCTCCATGGCTGGAGGTGTTTGAGGCCAGGCTGGCTGAGGCTGTGTGCAGCCTGCTCTAGGGTAGGGTGTCCCTGGGCATGGGGGCGGATTGGAACTGGCTGATCCATGGTCCAGTTGATTGGTCTAGTGCCATGGTCTGGTTGATTGGCCAGGGCTGGGTGCTAGGTTGGGCTGGATGAGCTTGGAGCTCTCTTCCAACCTGCTTGACTCTATGATTGGCCAGGGCTAGTTGAAAGGTTGGGCTGGATGAGCTTAGAGCTCTCTTCCAACCTGCTTGATTCTATGATCCTTGTGGTCCCTTCCAACTCTGACTGATTCTGTGATTCTACAGCACAGAGACAGCAACTAAACCACTGCAGCCAGTATCTGGGGAAGACAATTTGGAAGATTTAAACCTTTCTTTCTTTCTACTTCTCCATTACTTCTTTACTTTCTCACCTTTGGAGGGAAAACATCAAGAGCCAAGTTTTCTTCCAGGCCTGCAGGCTGTCAGTGCTGAAGCTGCTCGTCAGGCTTGGCCCAAGGGACTCTTGGAGAAGCACATGCAGCAATCTGCAAATTAGCCCCAGCAAATGTTATCCCAAAGAGGCTTTCTGATCTTGCATTTGCATGGAGAGCTCCAAGAAAAACTTCTTAATTGCCAGAAACTTGAAAGGCTGAAGGTGGAGTGGGCTCCTTACAGGCAGCCAAGAGCTTCTCCTACAGCCAGCCTTGTCAGTCCCCTGTGGTCCAGCTGCAGCAGGAGACCTGGGGCACAAGAAGGTGAAAAAGAGGGCAAGAAAGGCAAAAGAATAATTCAATCCTTGCAAAGCTGACAAATCACCCAGCCCATGGCACTAAGTGCCCCATCTAGGCTTGGCTTCAGCACCACCAGGCACAGTGACTTCACCACCTCCCTGATTCTGCACCCCAAGGGTGTTTTCATCATAGAATCAGGCAGGTTGGAAGAGAGCTCCAAGCTCAGCCAGTCCAACCTAGCACCCAGCCCTGGCCAGTCACCCAGACCATGGCACTAAGTGCCTCAGCCAGGCTTGGCTTCAACACCTCCAGCCACAGCAACTCCACCACCTCCCTGGGCAGCCCATTCCAATGCCAATCACTCTCTCTGACAACAACTTCCTCCTAACATCCAGCCTAGACCTGCCCTGGCACAACTTGAGACTCTGTCCCCTTCTTCTGTTGCTGCTGTTTGCCTGGCAGCAGAGCCCAACCCCACCTGGCTACAGCCTCCCTGCAGGCAGCTGCAGGCAGCAATGAGCTCTGCCCTGAGCCTCCTCTGCTGCAGGCTGCACCCCCCCAGCTCCCTCAGCCTCTCCTCACAGGGCTCTGCTCCAGGCCCCTCACAGCTTTGTCGCCCTCCTGTGGACACCTTCCAGAACTGCAACATCTCTGCAATGGAGGAGCCCAGAACTGGACACAGCACTCCAGGGGTGGCCTGAGCAGTGCTGAGCACAGGGGCACAAGAACCTCCCTTGTCCTGCTGCCCACACTGCTCCTGAGCCAGCCCAGGATGCCATTGGCTCTGCTGCCCACCTGGGCACTGCTGCCTCAGCTGCAGCTCCTCTCTCCCAGCACCCCCAGGGCCCTTTCTTCCTGGCTGCTCTCAGCCACTCTGAGTTGAAGCTACCCAGAAACATCCCTCTAGGGCTCTGCAGTGCATCCATGTCCAACTCTACACAATTATGACGCTGGAAGCACTGAAGAGGTCCTCAAATTACATTCTCTTTGCCTTCCCAAGCCAAGCAAAACTTCTGTGCAGGTATCTGGGGCTCTCAAGGTTTCTGCTATGATATGCCCACAAGTCACTGTGTCTTATTTCCCCCAGTAGCAGAATGGTTGTAGTGATGAAACTTTAATAAGCTCCTTTTCAGCTGCCCACAGTTTGGCTTTAAAGGATGATTCACAAAAGGAAATTGAGCTGGGTGGGAGCAGGAGAGGAAGGAAGGTGTCCTGCTGCTGGAGAGACAGAGATGTGTGGGGATGCAGGAGTTTGGTCACTGCTGCAGAACCTTTGAAGAGCAGAGGTCCCTTCCAGACCTCTCCAGAGGTTCCTTCATTGAGTGCAATCTCAGCAGGTTTGCTGCCCACACCAAGCTGTGTGGTGCAGCAGCCAGGCTGGAGGGCAGGGATCCAGCCAGAGGGACCTGCACAGGCTGCAGAGGTGGGCACAGGCCAACCTCAGGAGGTTCAACAAGACCAAGTGCAAGGTCCTGGCAGCTGGGTTGAGGCAATGCCAAGCACCAGTCCAGGCTGGGCAGTGCCAGGCTGGAGAGGAGCCCTGAGGAGAGACACTTGGGGGTGCTGCTGGAGGAGAAGCTCAGCAGGAGCCAGCAGTGTGCACTTCCAGCCCAGAAAGCCAAGCAGAGCCTGGGCTGCAGCAGCAGCAGTGTGGCCAGCAGGGCCAGGGAGGGGATTCTGCCCCTCTGCTGTGCTCTGCTGAGACCCCAGCTGGAGTCCTGCATCCAGCTCTGGAGCCCCTGGGACAAGAGGGCTGTGGAGATGCTGGAGAGTGTCCAGAGCAGGGCCAGGAGGATGCTCAGAGGCTGCAGCAGCTCTGCTGTGAGCACAGACTGAAAGAGTTGGGGCTGTGCAGGCTGCAGCAGAGGAGGCTCCCAGGTGACTTTCTTGTGGCCTGCCAGGATCTGAAGGGGGCTCCAAAAAACGCTGGGGAGGGACTTTTGAGGCTGTGAGGGAGTGGCAGAAGTGGGGGGAATGGAGCAAAGGTGGAGGTGGGGAGAGTGAGAGTGGAGGTGAGGAGGAAGTTCCTGAGCAGGAGAGTGGTGAGAGGCTGGAATGGGTTGCCCAGGGAGGGGGTTGAGGCCCCATGGCTGGAGGTGTTTGAGGCCAGGCTGGCTGAGGCTGTGTGCAGCCTGCTCTAGGGTAGGGTGTCCCTGGGCATGGCAGGGGGGTTGGCACTGGCTGCTCCTTGTGCACCCTTCCCACCCTGACTGAATCTGTGATTCTATTCTATGACAGAGTCACAGCATGGGTTGGTTTGGAAGGGACTTTTCAAGGTCCTCCATTCCAACCTCCCCACAGCCAGCAGGGACAGCTGCAACTACAGCAGGTTGCTCAGAGCCCCAGAGCACCTGTCTGGAAATGATGCCAGGGATGAGGCATCTGCCACCTCTGTGGGCAACCTGGGACAGGGTCTCACCACCCCCAGGCTAAAGCTTCTCTTCCTTTTCTCTAATCTAATCCTCCCCCTTTCAGTTTAAAGCACATCACTCCTCATCCTGCCACAACAGGCCCTCCTAAAAGGTCTGTCCCCAGCTTTCTTATCAGCTCCTTGAAGCACTGAAAGGCCACCAGAAGGTCTCCCTGAAGCCAGGCTGAACAACCCCAACTCTCTCAGCAGAGGGCTTCCAGCCCTGCCAGCACTGCTGTGGCCTCCTCTGGCCCCACTCCAACAGGTCCATGTCTGTGCTGTGCTGAGGACTCCAGAGCTGGCCCCAGCACTGCAGGTGGGGTCTCAGCAGAGCACAGCAGAGGGGCAGAATCCCCTCCCTGCTGGCAACTTGAGTCCTCTCTGCCACCACCCAGCTGCCAGGGGTTCCCCAGGCTGTTCATAGAGTACCTAGCACCTGGGTACCTGGAGGAGTAGGGAGCGGAAGAGCATCAGGGTACTGCTGTGAAGTAGGATGCTGGCATCGGAGACAACTCCACTTTTGGGTGACTTTCACCAGGCTCCTGCCTTCAGGCTCTCTCTTTGGGTTATTATTCCCCTCCTCCTGGGGTGGAGGTGGTGTAAAAACCTCTGCATTTCAAAGATCTTTGCACCCAGCAGCTGGCTACCTGGAGGAGTAGGGAGGGGAAGCACATCAGGGTGATGCTATGAAGTAGGATGCTGGCATCAGGGACAACTCCACTTTGGGGTGACTTTCACCAGCCTCTTGCCTTCAGGCTCTCCCTGGGGTTTTTTTTCCCCTCCTCCTGGGATGGTAGTGGTGTAAAATACTTTGCAAGTCAAAGGTCTTTGCACCCAGTACCTGGCTGCCCGGAGGGGAAGCACATCAGGGTGGTGCTATGAAGTAGGATGCTGGCATCAGGGACAACTCCACTTTGGGGTGACTTTCACCAGGCTCCTGCCTTCAGGCTCTCCCTGGGTTTCTTTTTCCCCTCCTCCTGGGATGGTAGTGGTGTAAAATACTTTGCAAGTCAAAGGTCTTTGCACCCAGTACCTGGCTGCCCGGAGGGGAAGCACATCAGGGTGGTGCTATGAAGTAGGATGCTGGCATCAGGGACAGCTCCACTTTGGGGTGACTTTCACCAGGCTCTTGCCTTCAGGCTCCCTCTTTGGGTTCTTTTTTCCCTTCCCTCCCCCTCCTCCTCCTCCTCCTTTTGGTTTTGGATTGTTTGCTTGGTTTTGTGGTTTGGTTAGGTTTTTTCCCCCCTCCTTCTGAACGGGAGGGGGGAGAGAGGCAGCACAACCCCCGTGACGTCCCCAGCTCCTTCTGATTTCATTCTAATGAAATCATGCCCCAAAACGAAGGCTCCACGTCTGGAGTTACGACTTAGCCCTCGTGATCTCTCGTTTGTATAGATAGAAAGGGAGGAGGGGGGGAGAGGAGGGGGGGAGGAAGCGTTTCCATAGCGAGATCAACACCGGGGGGGGGGGGGGGGGAAGAATAGGGGAGAAAAAAAAAAAAAACATCCCAAAGCTCTCACCAGCCTCTGGAATAACAATAAAAGAAAAGCCAGGGTGCAGAAGTTCAGGAGAACCTGCCTGATGCTTCTCTCCTTGGCGTGAGAGCGCAGCCAGCCCTTCCCATCCCGACCGCCGAGGACAGGTGAGTGAGTGCCTGCCTTTGATTTCCCCCACGCAGCATCCAGCTCCTTCTGCAGGAACTTCCAAGGGCTCAGTGGGAGAGAGCAGATTGCACCGGCAAGGGGGAAGGAGAAAAGCCTGATAAATAAGGCAGCATTCAAGGAGGATATAAAATAGACTAAGAAATACCTCTCCAAGGCAAGCAGCATCCAGCTCCCTCCTGAGCAGGGATTTCTCCAAGCAGCATCCAGATGCTTTTGCAGGAACTTTCAAGGGGTCAGTGGGAGAGAGCAGATTCTACCTGGAAGGGGGAAGGGAAAAAAAAGCCTGATAAATAAGGCAGGATTCAGGAAGGATATAAAATAGACTAAAAAATGCCTCTCCGATGCTCCCTCTGGAGCAAGGGTTTCTCCAAGCAGCATCCAGCTCCCTCCTGAGCAGGGATTTCTCCAAGCAGCATCCAGCTCCCTCCTGAGCAGGGATTTCTCCAAGCAGCATCCAGCTCCCTCCTGAGCAGGGGATTTCTCCAAGCAGCATCCAGCTCCTTCTGCAGGAACTTTGAAGGGTTCAGTAGGAGAGAGCAGATTCCTTCTGCAAGGGGGGAGGAAAAAAGCCTGATAAGTCAGGCAGGATTCAGGGAGGATATAAAACAGACTAAGAAATGCCTCTCCAACCCTCCCTCTGGAGCAAGGGTTTCTCCAAGCAGCATCCAACTGCTTCTGTAGGAACTTTGAAGGGTTCAGTAGGAGAGAGCAGATTTCTCCTGCAAGGGGTAGCAAAAATAAGCCTAATAAATCAGGCAGTATTCAGGGAGGGTATAAAATAGACTAAGAAATGCCTCTCCAACCCTCCCTCCTGAGCAGGGATTTCTCCAAGCAGCATCCAGATGCTTCTGCAGGAACTTTTAATGCTTCAGTGGGAGAGAGCAGATTCCCCCTGCAAGGGGGAAGGGGAAAACAAAGCCTGATAAATCAGGCAGGATTCAGGGAGGATGTAAAACAGACTAAGAAATGCCTCTCCAACCCTCCCTCCGGAGTAAGGGTTTCCCCAAGCAGCATCCAGCTCCCTCCAAGCAGCATCCAGCTCCTTCTGCAGGAACTTTTAAAGCTTCAGTGGGAGAGAGCAGATTCCACCTGCAAGGGGTAACAAAAATAAGCCTGATAAATAAGGCAGGATTCAGGAAGGATGTAAAACAGACTAAGAAATGCACCTCTAATCCTCCCTCCTGAGCAGGGAGTTCTCCAAGCAGCATCCAGCTACTTCTGCAGGAACTTTCAAGGGTTCCATGGGAGAGAGCAGATTCCACCTGCAAGGGGGAAGGAAAAAAGCCTGATAAATAAGGCAGGATTCAAGGAGGATCTAAAATAGACTAAAGGATTCAGGGAGGATATAAAATAGACTAAGAAATGCCTCTCCAACCCAAGCAGCATCCAGCTACTTCTGCAGGAACTTTGAAGGGTTCAGTAGGAGAGAGCAGATTCCACCTGCAAGGGGGAAGGAAAAAAGCCTGATAAATAAGGCAGGATTCAAGGAGGATCTAAAATAGACTAAAGGATTCAGGGAGGATATAAAACAGACTAAGAAATGCCTCTCCAACCCTCCCTCTAGAGCAAGGGTTTCTCCAAGCAGCATCCAGCTCCCTCCTGAGCAGGGGATTTCTCCAAGCAGCATCCAACTGCTTCTGTAGGAACTTTGAAGGGTTCAGTGGGAGAGAGCAGATTCCCCCTGCAAGGGAGAAGGGAAAAACAAAGCCTGATAAATAAGGTAGGATTCAGAGAGGATGTAAAACAGACTAAGAAATGCCTCTCCAGTCCTCCCTCCGGAGTAAGGGTTTCCCCATGCAGCATCCAGCTCCCTCCTGAGCAGGGGATTTATCCAAGCAGCATCCAGCTCCTTCTGTAGGAACTTTTAAAGCTTCAGTAGGAGAGAG